>NC_056725.1:218781800-219081800 GCF_019279795.1 Protopterus annectens
GCATTCATCTCCAACTTATGCCTTTTCTTTCCCAAAACAATCTTCTCACTCCCAACCAGCATGGCTTCTGCCCAGGCCATAGCACAATAACTGCTCTACTCTCTTTCCCAGAAACTGTCAATCAAGCCCGAGATTAAGGACACTTAGTTTCTATTGTTTTACTCAATCTGTCTAAAGCTTTTGATACTGTTTCCCACAAGCACATTCTCTGTCATCTCTCAAACCTTAATCTCTCACCTAGCATTTTATCCTGGTTCTCCAGTTATCTATCAGACAGATCACAGGCAGTCAAATGGAAGAACTCCATCTCTTCCTACCTATCCCAACTGCTGTACTACAGGGTTCTATCCTTGGGCCAATGTTTTTCAACATCTTCATCAATAACTTTCACACTGTTATTCCTGATGCTAAAATCATTCAATATGCAGACAATTTGACTTTAGTCTGCTCTGCCTCACGCTTCTCTGAATTGCTGACTAAAACCCAAACTGCCTTCTCAACAACTGAAAACTGGATGCGCCAAAACCACCTTGCTCTCAATGCAAATAAATCAAAGATTCTACTATTCCCTCCCACAAAGACCCTCTCCTACGATAAAAACAACTTCAAAGTCTATGGTCAAACCAACTCGCCTACAGAAGTGGTCCCCTCCGCCAAACTACTTGGCATTACTGTTGATGAACACCTCAAGTTTGATATCCATATTCAACAAAACATTAAGAAAAGCCACCAAAAGCTAGGTATGCTGTACAGGAACAATCACTTTCTCTCCAAATCTACCTGGCAAACTCTGGTCATGACTTACCTTATTCCAAACTCATTATACAGAGCCCCTCTCCTAACCAACCTGTCCTCCTCTATCACCTCTAAACTAGAAAACTGCTACAACAAAATCTCTAAATTTGCCACTGAATCTAAAAATACCACCCATCATTGCCTTACCCTACAATCCCTAAATTGGCTTGAACTCCCAAACTACCTAGACTACCTCCAACTCACTACTACACATAGACTTGTATTTCACCCAACAAAATGTCCTGCTCTAGCTAATATCCTTCCCACTTATACACACAACAGAGCTCTCAGATCTGAAAATCAGAACTTAATTGCTATCCATAAACCTAAACGTCCTGCTGGCCAACTTCTCTCTTACTCACCAGTCAAAAAATGGAATTCCCTTCCCTCCTTTCTAAGAACCATACCAAACTCCGAAAACTTCAAAACCCAACTATTCAAACACCTGCCCACTAAATGGAAATGTACCGGCCTTCACCCTACCTAATACAAGGGGGTTCTCTCGCTGCTTCCCAAGCTCTCTATAACTCTCATAGTTATCTTCCTATTAGCCTATCTAAGCTCTCAATAACTCCTATAACTACTCTCTCTCTAAACTCTCAACAATTCCTACAGTTACTGTCACACAACTCAACCTTGCAAATATTGTAAATAGCATTCTGCTCTAAATGTGTGTATGTAAAGTGTATCCATATTTTCTTAAAGGTTAGTATGTAATTTCCACACCTAATACATAACTGCTTTCCTCAAATGAAACTGTATAATCCCTTAACTCCAATCTTAATGAATTTGTTAACTATGCAAGATATTGAATGTGTTTATTTGTAACTGTTCTACATGTTATCTTTTATACTAACTATCACTTGTATCTAAATTGTATAATGCATCTTGGAGCTTTTCTCGCCGAGCCTCCACTGAAAATGGGTCAATTCATCTCAGTGGACTTCCCCAGTAATCAAAATAGAAATAAATAAAAATAAAATAATAAATAAAAAAGACACTTTATCAAATTTTAGATAGATGAGTCTGCTTTCGAGAAAGTGCATTTATATGAAAATGCACTTTCTTGAAAAACAGTTCAGAGAAGAGAGGTCACTGGTTCTGGGATCCTGTGGTGGTGCAGGTATGTTGCTTCTTCAGTGGTGTATGAGATGGGAATCATTAATGTATAGATAGTTTGTTGTTATAGATCATGGTACAGTGAAGAAAAGGGGAATATTCCCTTTTCCCTACTGTAGTGTGATCTCGGTGTTAGTATATATAAGTAGCGGGGTGTGGGGGTGCAGCCCCCCACATGGGGAGTGCAGGGGGGCTTGCCCCCCTGCATAAATGCATTTGCTGTATTTGTGTTTTTGTTCTTTCCTTTTGTGGTTCAGTGACTTGATTTTTGCGGAAGTGTGTTTTCATATAAATCCACTTTTGCAAAATGGGACTTGTCAATCTGAAATTCTTTAAAGTGTCTTTTCAATGGGTCAAAGTAGATAAAGTGTCTTTTTGATGGGTCAAAGTAGACCCATGTATCCCATATATATATATATATATATATATATATATATATATATATATACATACACACACACACACACACACACACACACACACACACACACACACACACACACACACACACAAACACGCGCGTACACACACATATGTATATACGATTTCACTTTATAATCTCGAAATACTGAAATATCAAATTTCAGTATTTCGAGACTATAAACTCGAAAATGCAGTTAGGCAAAACTGCATAATAGCGAATGCGGAAATGTCGCATTCACCATTGTGTTTTCCCATTCGTGAGGTGCGATTCAGTTTGTGGATTTAGCTGGGGATTCAGGTAAGTGGTGTTTTTGTAAGGGTATTGGGTAGGGATTTTAGTGTGTGTGAGTGTGTGTAGTGGTGTGTTTTATGTTTTTGTGTGTTTAGTGTGACCTCAGAGTTAGTATATATAATTTGGGGGGTGCAGCACCCCACATAGGGGTTGCATGGAGGCTTGCCCCCTGCTTTTAGTAAGGGTGCTTGTGTGTATGTTAGTTTTGTTGTGTTTGTGTGTGCTGGTTTGTTTTTTTGTAGTGTCGGCCAGAAGTGTATTTCTGTTTGTGTGGTGTAGTGTGTTGTTTATGTTACATTCATGGTTTTAAATTTTGCAGTTTTTATGTTTCGGCTTTGTGATTTTTCAGATTTATAGTCTTCAGATACTGAAATGCAATATTTCAATATTTCGAGATTATAAAGTGACTCCATATACATACATGCATGAACCGTTTGATCTAAAAATCATTTTATCCAAACTTAACTCTAAAAATGTAATCTGAAACATTTAATCTAAAAGACTTTTAATATAATCACATTGCTAGAAACATGTTGCAGATTACAGATAATTAATGCTGGTGTGGTTTACGGTGTTTGGACAGTAGGAATTATAAGACAAATTAATCTAGTGCACCATTTGTAGCTTGTTAATGCACACCCACATGTTTCTGTTTCTGTGTCAGTAGGGACTCATTGTGCCGGTTACTCAATTCTTTGTGCTTGTGTGACCATGGAGCTAGTGTGTTTAAGTAAGGGTGGTGTGAATGATCTTAGCCCTCACATCGAGGTGCAGGAGGGCTTGCCCCCTATAAAAGTCTTTTGAAAGAGTATTTACTTGATATTATATTTTAATTGAAATGTAATTCAATTAAAAATGTTTTAAATTAAATTATTTGTTTTGTGATTAGAAGAAATGTATATATATATATATATATATATATATATATATATATATATATATATATATATATATATATTTATATATATATATATATATATATATATAAATATTTATGTGTGTCTACTTTACATGGTCAACTTTTCACAAAGTCGACTTTCATATGGCCGAGACCATATAATCAACTTTCGGAAAGCCGACCATGTAAAATAAACACATAAAACACAACAAACGCTTACCTTTAAACTGTTTGGGGGGGGGAGCTCCCCTGCACCCTACATGGGGGCTCTGCTCCCACACCCCCGTAACTTAAATATACCAACTCCGAGATCGCACTACAGTGTGGAAGATGAAACTTTTCCCATTTTGCACTGTACGGAGATAGCAGTTCCCCATGGTCGGCTATTTCTTATACCTCCTCCCTCTATCAGCACTCTCTTTCTTATATTGACCACTTCTTCCTCTATATGCCTCCCTTCTATTCCTTCTTCCTCATTTTCCTCTCCTCCTCTGTCTATCTTAATTAACTTCTACACCCCTGTCCCACTGTATTAACACCTCAACCCCCTTGCTATTCCTTGTACTTATACTGTATATAACAAAACAAGAATTATAAAAGCATTATACCTTGATGACATCATACCTGAGTGTTTTTTTTTTTGTATGATTTATTGTAAATGTTATTTTATAACAATTTGTTTTAGCTGCAAATATAATTACTTAACTGTTGTATGTAAAATTTATAAACTCACTGTGGAGCTTTTCTCCCCGGGTCTCCACTGAAAACGAGCCAAAAGCTCAGTTGGACTAACCCGGTCAACAAATGTAAAATAAAAAATAAATAAAATAAATAAATGATAAAATATATCCACTTTCTAAATGAATAACATCACATCCCAAATGTTTCCTTGATTTTTATATCGTTGTTCTTGATTTTATTAATGCATGCCCATGAATGTCAAAATTTGAGAGATATTCAAGATCTATCTATCTTCTCAAGGACAGAGTTACTCATTATAAAAGTTTCAATTACAATTAGTCTAAATGGCAGGGTGAAATAGGTAACTTATAAAGACATGCGGGTGGATTCACGAAGGCTTACACGGAGTTTAAGAGTAGTGTAAGCTTCCGTGTAAGCCTCCCGATTCAGGAACAGCCCAAACCTCCGTGTAAGAGACAGCTAAAACGTCTCTTACACGGACTGGGCGTGGAAATGCTCAATACCTCATTTGCAGCTCAAGGATATGCAAATGAGGTATTTGAGCGATCCAGGAAGCCCAAACCAGTCCGTGTAATGGACGTTTTAGCTGCAGAAATGTACTCAGCTGACAACTGAGTACATTTCTGCAAAATTGACAACGGAGCTATGTCAGCTGCAAATAAAGGGTGCATATGTGTCATCTAGCATGCCAATGGCCAAATATGTGGCCATTGGCATTAAAAAGTGATGCAAAATTATTTAAAATAACTTTTTTTTTCGGGGGATTTTGATGTTTAACTGCAGCGCACACCCGCGCAAATGGGGTACGCTGCTTAAAAGTGAAAACCGAAGCTTATAAGCTCACAATTGTGAGTTTTATGTATTACATGGAATGACAATGCAGGGACTAGCAGACCAAAAACAATATGGCCACCGTGTAGTGGTTGCCAAGGGGGGGAAGCTCAGTGTAAGAGATGTAACTAAGCATTACTAGGCAATCCTATGTAAATGAGGGTTACAATACTGAATCACACTGCCACATAGGTAATGAGCACTTTCCGAGTAGTTTAAGAGTTACAGAAGGGGGAGGAATAGAGTAAGAGGTAGGTGACATCACAGGAGGGAATGATAGAAATAAATGTATCACATTGGAGGGCAGTGTAACGTGACAGATGACAGACAGACATCAGGGAGAGAGGTGTGTCCCAACAGAACACTAGGAAAGTCAAGAAATAGAGGGTGCACACTATCCCTACACTCAAACTTTCTTGATATACGTGCATGCGCGCGTGTGCGCGCGTGTAAGGCAGGTTCAACATGTGGCAGCGTGTTGCAAACCATTTACAATGGTTTGCGCGGGCGTGCATGTGTGTAAGGCAATGTGCGCGCGTTTTACCATGAATCAGATAAGTCCAAACCATGTAAGGATGTGTGCGCACGTTTAAGTCACTGTGAGCGTGCTTATGCTGGTGTGCACATTGCTCCCCCTGAGGAAACAGAGAGGAAAAAGGAAACAACCAGATTACAAGGAAGCTGCCAGTGGATACTGCTGGAGTTAATTGGTGATAACAATTAGAAGCAGGCAATTACACAGGCAGACTAGAAGCCCAACCCAGCACTTAAAACACTGTAAACAGCAGTGCAGGGTGTTTCTCTCAAGAGATACTGCAAGAAAGGAGTAAGCTATCAGAATTGAAAACTGAAAAAGCTGAACTCAGAGCAGAAATGCCAGGGGCTGCCATAGCTGTTATAATCAGGCATAGGCGAATTGCTGAGGGTGGTGACAATGCAGATGCTGACAGACAACCCAGAGTGAGGAGAAGGAGAAGAGTATAGAGGCCCAGGGTCACCTACCATGGGTTACATGAGCTGGAGATAGTAGAGCGCTACAGAGTGGACAGAAACCTTCTGCAGCAAATTGTTGAGCTGTGCAGGCCACGTCTCACACACAGAACCAACAGAGGGGAACCCATCCCAGTGGAAACCAAGGTATGTGTTGGCCTAAGAATACTAGCAACAGGTACCTTCCAGAGACCAACTGGTGATATGATGGGGATATCACAGGCATCAGCCTCCAGGGTACTACACCAGTTCCTGGATGCCATGTCAGCACATGTCGGTGATCATGTATATTTCCCCAATGCCCGTGAGGTATTGGCCAGCAATATGCGTCTCTTCCAGCAAATAGCGGGATACCCTGAGGTACTGGGTGCAATAGACTGCACGCACATCCGCATCAAAGCACCAGCCGGTGAGCGGGGTAGAGCCTATATTAACCGCAAGGGATTCCCCTCCATCAACTTCCAGGTCGTGTGTGACGCCCAGGGCATAATAATGAATGTGTGTGCTGGCTGCCCTGGGAGCTACCATGATTCCCACATCTGGCATCTGACGCAGCTGTATCAATCATTTGCCAGTGGGGACTTCCCACACAGACACCTAGTGGGGGATGCAGGTTATGCACTTGAGCCGTGGCTGATGACACCCATCAGAAATGCACACACACCTGAACAGGAACGCCATAATGAGGCACACGCACAAACACGTAATGTCATAGAGCGTGTGTTTGGGCTGCTCAAGTCACGGTTCCGGTGTCTGGACACATCTGGTGGAGCCTTGCAGTACACACCAACTACATGTACCCAAATGATCATGATATGTGCTATGCTACATAATATGATCCTGCGGAAACAGCTGCAACAGGACCAGCATAGGGCTGGGCCAAACATACCCCCACCATTGCCAAGGCCACCACAGGCAGAGGGTGACTCGAAGGAGGAACAACCTGACCTTGCCCCAGTAGGCAGAAGGAGGCGTGCCCAGTATGCCCTGGCCTTGGCAAAGAGGCAACGCATAGCACATACACTGGCTCAGTAGGAACACTGGGACTGATACCCCTTCCGACTCACTCATATAGTAACAGGGACACCTAACATGACACAACCTGCTTCCAAACATGTACAGGGAGTGTAGTATGTGCATCCGACAGAGGCAGCCCTGCAGCACCACCTGAGGCATGAATGCCATGTGTTAAGTAATGTAACACCATGTACCATATGCACACCTGAGGACCCTGACTAACATCCACCCTCACCAATCATGAACCACAAAAACACAAACCCACCTTCATAGGTACCACAAGGGATAGGAACCTAGATGTAATGCTACCCAATGCCAGAAGTATAAACAGCAAGATGTGTGCAGTGTAAATGCACACAGTATAGAGAATGTAGATATCAGTGCTGTAATAGAAAACTGGGTCAAAGCCCACATCAGCACCCTAACACTACCAGGTCACACCTCATACAGTGATGTACAGCTGCAAAACATGGAGCAAGCTACAAAACGAGGGTGACTAGCAATAAATGTCATGGATAACCACACCCCCATCTTGCTACCACAACAAGAAGCAGCATGGATTAGCCATGGTCAAATGCCAATGGCTAAAAGTGCCTACCACTATATAGCTTGCTGCAGACCACTGTCCTAATAGCAGGAACCGCACCAGGCCTATGTTGGAATACATGAAGATATCAAGCCCCCCAAACCACATTATATTGCTTGACTGAAAATACCTACACATACACCATAGTTTCATAGTGTCATAGTTTACTACTAGGCTATCTGCCCTAGTGCATGTATAAGCCTAGCCATAGTGATGTGGCTATTGCCACCCCTTATAGTGGTAATAAGTGTACAGAATAGATTCCGAATATTGTGCCTCTGACTTAGTAGTGACACATTATGACCCCTTTACTTAATCGAATTAATTGACTGTGCCTCTGTCTAGTAGTGACACAGGGAGGACCCCTGGGGTAAACCTACGATCTCACATCCACTTGTCCAGATTTCTCTTGAAGAGAGTCAGTGAGGGACTCTGTCTAACATGAACTGGGATTCTGTGCTAGAGTGTGAGAAGCCTCTGAGTTATGACTCTGTCCCTCCAGCATGTCCTATACATGTATGTGCTGAGGTTCATATCTTTAGCTCTCATGGTTCTGGTGGATTTGCATTGCTTGCAGTGGAGCATGTCCACCAAATCCTCATTGGACATGGTCTTGTATGTCAGGCATAGGTCACCTGTAAGTAGGCGGTATGCTACTGAATAAAGCTGGATTTCCTTTAGTCTGGAAGCATATGACATGTGTTGTAGACCCTTGATCCTCTTGGTAAGGTACTTTTGGGGTCTCTCCAGCTGTTGCAAGTGCTGAGTGAGGTACATACCAAATGGGGCTTTGTATTCAATCATGGGCCTGATAAGGGAGTAGTATAGGGGTACAATGACCTCCTTTGATCTGGATGGAAAACCTTTCATGATAAGGTGGGCAAGATAGAATGTCTTTCTAACCACTTTGGCAACATGGGTGTCAAACGAGAGGTCACTATCTACATGGGTCCCCAGGTGTCTGATTTGTTTTCTGTGCTCAGTGGGTTGCTGTCTATGTGTTAATTTGTGGGTACTTTGTTCCTCCCAAAGGGGATGACTACACATCAGTTGCATTCAGTTTCAGGCCATGATTCCGGCACCAGCTATCTGTTTTTGTGAGGGCATTCTGTAGGATGTGTGTGCCAGCTGATGTATTCACCATGGTGCCTAGGTTGCAGTCATCTGCAAACTGTGTCAGCCACAACCCTCCTATGTTTGCTTTCACATCTGAAAAGTAAATGCCAAATAAGAGGGGTCCCAGGACAGATCCTTGTGGGACACCACTTGTGACTGGCTTTGAATCTGACAAGGCACCTGCAATGTCGACTTCATGAGTTCTGTTTCTTAGCCATTTTGCAACCTATCCTGTGACATATGGTGTTATATTTCAGCTGTTGAGCTTGTCTATGATGTCTGAGTGGGGTATTGTGTCAAAGGCCTTAGCCAAGTGCAGGTAGGCTGTGTGGACCGCGTAGCCCTCATCAATGGCCCTACTGACAGTTTCAAACTAGTCAACTAGGTGCAAAAGGCAGGATCTGCCCTGTACAAAGCTGAACTGGGTGGGATCAAGGGTCTGTAGGTCACCAATGTCTCTGTTTAAGAGCTCCATAATGACTCTTCCCATAGCTTTGCAGACAAGGCTGGTTAAGCTTGTGTGGTGGTAGTTGCCAGGGTCTGTGGAGGCATCTCCTTTGTGGAGTGGGACCACTGTTGCTGTACGCCAGTGTTCAGGTACATATCCTGTAGCAAGGCTAAGGTTAAATAGCATTTGTATATAGGGGTTTAGCTCCTTCTGGAGTTCACGTAGCACGCAACTGGGGATACCATCAGGTCCCATTGATGCTGTGTTTTTGTCTTTGCTGAGTGCGGCTCTCACATAGACATCTGAGATGATAGTGAGGTTACATTCAGCTGTGATAACTATCTTCTTTTGGGGGTGAGGGAGGGGGAAAATTGCACTTAACCTGTCTGCCAGAATGTTGCCAATATCTGTGAGGTCACTGAAATTTATGTTGTTGTGTACCAACTCTGAGCATATCTGAGGGTTCCCACCCAGGTTTCTGACATAACTGAAGAAGGCATTGTGGTTATCTTTATTGTCTTTGGTGATTTTTGTCTCAAAGTTGACCTTGGATGTCTTTATGAGAGAATGTAGCTTTTTACTTGTGCTGATCACAGCCGCCTTCCCTTTAGGAGATGTAGCTCTGTCTTGCATTAGTATCCTTCAGTTGTTATACAGTTTGTTTATGACTGGGGTCCACCAGACAGGCCACTTTCCCTTGGTGGAGAGGGTCTTGGTTTTATTTGTGATTGCATGGTCCATGCTTTCTTGGAGATGTCCGTAGAAAGCGTCTGTGAAGGAGTCACCATTGTGTGTTGTGGTTTCCACTGGCCCAGTGGGCTTAAAGGATACCATCTCAGTCTGAAGAAGTGTGAAGTCAGCTTTTGAGACGTTTGTCACTATACTCTTTGTATTATACTAGCACCGACACATCTGTAGACAATTTCCCAGAATCCATCAAACAAAATGGACATGCAAAATGTAACACTTCCACAAGAGGGGTAAGCATACTGGATGTGATAATCAGAAATATGTGTACTGGATGTCAAGATGAGAAGTGTATCCCTCACTGGTAAGACCAGACTATAGAGTAATCACACTGTAGTTACACATCCCGACCCCAGTCCCTGGCCAGAATACCACAGTGAAACACATGTACAAAGCATAGATTGCACCCCTACAGACCAATGTGGAATCCATGAAAGGCCCTGTGCAAGTCCAGAATATGGGACACACTGCAGAACATGTTATACAGGCATACCATGAACACAGCCAAGAGTGCTTGGAGTCTGCAATCACAAATAACAAGACATAATGCTATACACCCAGGCATCTGGCATGCTGGACTCCAGCAATTTAAACCATTGAAGCGAATGAGGAAGCTACCACATGATAGATCAAACATAAAAAGTGAAGTAATCAGTGATCACTAGTATGGCAATAAAATGTGTCCACACATACAATCCACTAAGACCAGGCAAAACAAGTAGAATCTGTGAATCCAGAGGCAATGTGACACCTGTCCCAAGTACACACACAACAACAACTCACCCCAATAAATACAAATATATGTGATAGACGCAACCAGGTAGCCAAACCGGAGCCTGAGCACCCCCAAATTAGTACTGTCAAAACTAGTCAGGAGGACAAGGTGACCACATACATCACAAACCCAGTCCCACATAGACCTACAATGACTGTAAACCAAACACATAAACACAAAAACATTCCCAGAGGCCCTAATTACAAACACACAACACCAACACAAGCCTCCAAAGCAAACACCCAATAAAACAACCTCCAGACATAGCACATGTAACACATAGTACACAAAGCTGGTGTGCCAAACAGTCACAGGACAGAAGGAGAAACAACATGCCTGATACAGTTGTAATAGGTGACTCCATAGTGAGACATGCTGCTGTTCCAGGGATGGCTTGCACCTGTTACCCATGGGCATCTGGATATTGCCTAAGGCTTTTGCAACCTACAGAGATCCTTTCGTAGGCAAGGCCGAAAAGACTAACCCACCACCATAGAAAACAAAACTGGAAAGAAACAGAAGGGTAATGCTGATCAATGCCAGATGTGTAAACCTCAATATGCATGCTCCTGTGGCCCTCCCCAGTATGGAGAACATTGATGTCTGTCCAGTGATAGAAACCTGCTGCAAGCCTCATGACAGCACACCAGCACTACCAGGTAATACCACATATCATGTGTTATGGCCACAAAACCTGGAACAAAACATAAAAGGAGGGTGAGTATCCATATTCAGCACAGACACCTATACGTCCAGTTAACTGACAATGCTTACATCATTGCAGTCCACCCATGTGCAACTAACCGTAGGCAAGACTGCTGTACAGTCTGTAGCATGCTACAGACCACACTCTCACACACAGGAACCCCACCCCACTGTCCTGAAGACAGTGGACAGTATGAATGTACCACCAAATACAAAACAAGGTACACACAAATTACCACATAGATGGTAAACCATTATGTATGGAAGGAGTAATCAGGGACCTAGTGACACAAGTGGACAGTAACCTGTTATGTGACAGTCACATCGCCAATTTGGCTAGGAAGACTGTCTATATTGGTCACTGTATCATGAAAGGATTCACATCTACGTCAACAAAGGTCATTGTGCCCCTATACTGTTCCCTTATCAGACCATAATGTAGTACAATGCCTCATTTGGGATGTACATTACCTGGCACCTGCAGCAGTTAGAAAGACCTCAAAGGTACCTCGCCAAGAGTCAGAAAGGGTCTCAAATATATGTCATATGCTGCCCGGCTGTAGACACCACAGATGAATGCAGTCACATACTGCCAACACAGAGGTATTGTATGTCTGTTGTACAAGTCCATGTCCAACACAGAAGTAATGGACATGCTCCACCCCAGAAAACTCAAAGCCATCGGAGCTGTGAGAGTGAGAGATGTCAACCTCAACACATAATCAAATAGGATGTGCTGGAGGGACAGATACCTAACCCTGAGTCTCTCCACACCCTGGAACAGAATACCACTACATGTTAGGCAGAGCCCCTCATTGACACTCTTCAACAGGAAGTTTGCAAAATGGATGGATAATTGTAGATGTACACTGGGGGTCTTTACTGTGTCATTTCCAGACAGAGGCACAGCTAAGTAAATCATAAATGGCCATAATATTCACATAGCAAGGGGTGGCAAAAGCCACACACACTGTGGCTAGGCTTACAAATGCCCTAGGGTGGATAGCCTAGTATGAACCTATGAACCTATTATGATACAAATTGTACAGGACACTAAGGATAACCCCAAGGCTGCTGCAACTGATGGTAGGAAGCGTGTTGTGAATTCCCAGATATGCTCTGGATCACACAAATATTACAAACAACATACCAAACACACACACGTATTGCCAACATACATCCTGACAGGTGCAGTGCAAACCCTCCCCCCCCATAATGCAAAATATATTTCCCAGCAGACTGCTGCCTCCCTGACATTATGTCAGCCTTACCACAGGATATGTACCCAAAGAGCAGTGTACAACAACAGTGGTCGTTCTCAAGAAAGGTGTCGCCTGAATGGATACTAAAAACAACCACCACAGAATCCTGAGAAGCTTGGTCTGCACAGCTATGGAAAGGATCAGCATGTACCGCAGACATAAAGATATTGGGGATCTATTGACACCCGACCCTACCCAGTGTGGGTTCATTAAGTGCAGACCCTGCCCCTAAACATGTGTGACTCAGTTGAAACAGTAATTGAGGTCACTGATGAGGGCAATGTGGTCCACACAGTGTAGCTGGACCTTGCAAAGCCTTCCATACAATACCCTACATGTTCAATATAGATATGCTCACCAGCTTATATATACACCCCTATGTCACTAGAGGGGTTGCAAACCAGACCAACGACAGAACTGACATGGTCAGACATGCTGCAGCCATGTCAGACTACAAACCACATATAACAGGTATCCCACAAAGCTTGGTACTGGGACCTTCCCCGTCTGGTATATATGCCCCATAGGTACAGGCCAATATGTAAGGACTGTGCCTGAACATGTTTGCAGAGGACTACAAACCGCCCAACATATCTGACACTCCAGCTGACACAAGCATCCCACAAAAGGACCACATAGAAACAGACAACTGGTGCCATAGCCATGTCAGCTTGTTAAATGGAGAAAACTGTATAGTCAACCTCTGTGTTAACCCATTACATACTTAACATGTAATGACAGACCTGGGTACACAAGGTGATAGATATCATGCATTGGACAAATATGTGGCTGTAGTGTTAACAGAAACAATCCATATACCAACCTAATCATGAAGGTTATGACATCTAGATAAGGAGAGGTCATTGTGGTTCTGCAGTTATCCTTCATCAGCATTAGAATTGACTACAACAGTCCCTGTGGGGTGTACCTCAGCAGACACCTCCATCAACTGTAAAGTCCACAACAGTACCTCACCAGGAGTATCAAAGAGCTTGAACAGATGTAATGTGTTGCCTGATTAAACAGAATGCAACTCCACACACTGCCATGCTGGCCACCCAGACGCAAGCTGTGCCTGATGTAGAAAGCCATGTCCAAGCTGGAATCAATGAACATGCTGCATCTTGTACAATCTGAATGGCAGTGAGCTATGCACATGAGGGACCTGAACCCCAGCACTGACATACATAGGACAAGCTGTACTGCATTATCCATAACACAGAAGCCACCCCCACGCACGAGTAAACTACCAGTACAGGTTATCCATAGAGTCACTCATTGATTCTCCTCAACAGGAATCTTAATGAGTGGATGAGAGATGGTAGGTTTACCCTGGGTATCACTGTTATGTCACGGGTAGACAGAGGCACAGTATACTAAACATGACATATGTCATGGCAAACTACACTTACAATGTGTCGAAGGACAAACACACTCTCTGACTAGCATTAGAAATGGCCTAGGGCACATCAGTAGTGTTTGCCAATGTACGCCCATGTTGTGGACTACACTACTGATGTTGGACGAGGCTGTTGTAAGTAGTTAATATCTGAACATAATGCAACATGGTCAGATAGTTTCATAGGTTTATACTAGGCTATCTGCCCTAAGGCATTTATAAGCCTAGCCCAGAGTTTTGTGGCTTATATGGAAACAATACTGTGCCCATTAGTTTGTTGTGCCTCTGTCCAGCAGTGACACAGAGACGATTCCCGGGGTAAACCTACGATCTCCCATCCACAGGTCAAGATTCCTCTTTAACAGAGCCAGCGAGGTGCTCTGCCTCACATGGACCGGGATTCTATTCCACAGCATAGGGAGTCTCTGAGTGATAAATCTATCCCTCCAGCATGTCCTATTTATATCCGTGCTAAGGTTTAAGTCACTTGCTCTAGTGGTTCTGGTGGATTTGGATTTTTTGAGGTGGAGCATGTCCATTAATTCCTGGTTGGACATGGCCTTGTATGTCAGGCACATGTCACCTCTGAGCAGACGGTATGCGACTGAATACAGCTAGGGTTTCTTCAGTCTGGCAGCATATGACAGATGTTGGAGTCCCTTTATCCTTTTGGTGATGTACTTTTGGGGTCTCTCCAGTTGCTGCAGATGTCGGGTGAGATACACCCCAAATGGGGCATTGTACTCGATCATTGGTCTGATAAGTGAAGAGTACAGGGGAACAACGACCTCACTAGATCTGGATGTGAATCCCTTCATGATCAGGTGGGCAATGTAGAAGGTCTTTCTAACCACTTTAGCAATGTGAGTGTCAAAAGAAAGGCCACTGTCAACCTGGGTCCCCAGGTCCCTGATAACCTCTTCTGTGCTTAGAGGATTGCCACCTATATGGTAGCTTGGGGTTACCTTGCTTTTTCCGAAGGGTATGACTATACATTTTTTGGCATTTAACTTCAGGCCATGGCTCTGGCACCAGCTATCAGTTTCCGTGAGTCCCTTCTGAAGGATATCCGTATCTGATGCACTTTCCACTATGGCGCCCAGTTTGCAGTCATCTGCAAACTTTGTCAGCCAATGTCCTCCCATGTTGGCCTGTACTTCTGAGAAGTAGATGCCGAACAATAGGGGGCCAATGACCAAGCCCTGTGGGACACCACTTTTGACCAGATTGGAGTCTGACATAGCACCAGCAACTCTAACCCTGTGGGTCCTGTCCCTAAGCCAGTTTGCAACCCATCTTTTGACATATGGGTTTACATTTAAGTTGGTAAGTTTTTCTACAATACCTGAGTGGGGTATTGTGTCGAAAGCCTTTGCAAGGTTAAGGTAGGCTGTATGGACTGCCATTCCCTCATCAATGGCCTTGGTGACTGTTATGAAGAAGTTGACCAAGTTCAAAAGGCATGATCTGCCCTTGACAAAGCCAAACTGGGACAGGTCCAATGTCTGCATGTCCCCTATATCTTTGTTTATGAGCTCCATTATGATCCTCTCCATAGCTTTGCAGACTAGACTTGTTAAGCTTATGGGGCGGTAATTACCAGGGTCCGTAGAGGCACCGCCTTTGTGCAGATGTGCACAACTGGACCCTAACCAGGCTGTTGTGCTCACTATGGAAATGTAAAGCAATGATAGGACTAAAGCCCAGGATACTGTCCACCACAGTGAAAGTACTGAACCACTACACTATACAGTACTACAGAGTTAGGTCAGTATGAACAGATGTTGACAATTGTATGCAAAGTATCCCATGCAAAACCTGCAGGCACAGTATAATCCCTGTTGTGTTCACACAAAAAGCATTTGGACAGTAACTACACAACATGACACAGAACACACAACCATAAACAGGAGATATTTGTTGAAGTTCACACTCATCCACAAATGTGATGGGCTGCAGAGTTCAACATATGGAAAGCTCACACTGGGCATGCTCACACACTTTGATAAATGAGACATCTTTCACACAACATGCCATGGGAAGGCTGAACTGGGCATGCTCACACACTTAGTCCAAATATCAGTTTAGCATTTTGCCACATATATATGGTATATGTACGTGTTATTCCAGTAACCAACAACATTATAGCAATCTGACCAGTGCTCACACTTAAATGACTACAGAGACATACATGATATAGTGGATTTCCCCCATATGCAAACATCGTCCACAGATACACAAGTTGTTCATACAAACAGGAAATGTTATGGCAATAAAGACCTGCAAACACTGCTATCAGCACCAAATAATGTGCATGTGACAGTTAAACATATGGGTGTAGAGGTCAACACTAGGCTGTTTGCCCTAGGGAATGACAGCTTATCCAGAGTGTGTGTGTGTGGGTGATTATGGTTGGTCTGTGTGCAAGTCTGTGTGAGGGAAATGTTCCTTTTAGCAACTGGGAAAACACACCACAGAATGCTCATTCCCCTTTCTAAACACTGATGATGTCAGCATCCTATAAGTATATCAGGAGAAAAGAAATCTTCCAGTAATCCGAATAGCATGTTCCGCTAATGCGTCTGTCTCAAGTGTCATAACATAGTTAGGTAGGGGTTTGAATCCAGCAAGTGTGTGTGAAGGGGGGTTAGTGTGTGTGTAAGTATGTATGAAAAGAACATCCCTTTTGGCAACTGTGAAAACACACCACAGGATGCCCATTCCCCTTTCTAAACACTGATGATGTCAGCACCCTATAAGTATATCTGGGGAAAGAAAGTCTTCCAGTAATCCGAATAGTGCACTCCACTAATGCGTCCGTCTCTAGTGTCATAACATAGATAGGTAGGGGTTTGAATCCAGCAAGTGTGTGTGAAGGGGGGTTAGTGTGTGTGTATGAAAGGAACATCCCTTTTGGCAACTGTGAAAACACACCACAGGATGCCCATTCCCCTTTCTAAACACTGATGATGTCAGCACCCTATAAGTATATCAGAAGAAAATAAATCTCCCAGTAATGCAAATAGTGCGCTCTGCTAATGCATCCGTTTCTAATTTCATAACATAGTTAGGTAGGGGTTTGAATCCAGCTAAATGGCAAGTGTGTATGAAGTGGGGTTAGTGTGTAAGTATGTATGAAAAGAACATCCCTTTTGGCAACTGGGAAAACACACTACAGGATGCACATACCCCTTTCTAAACAATATCACAATTATTTATGGCTTTTGATTCCAGACATGTCACGTGTGTTTTGCTCACACAGAATGCCCATGTGTGCGGGTTGTTTCTCACAATAATGCATGACATCGATTAAACCAGTTATGGCAATGCACACATGATGTATGTGTGTGCCAAATACACATATGTACCTGTAACCTTCAATAGTTACCATGTGTGATGCCTGCCACATGTGAATACATGGTATTTGCACTGGGTAACATTATGACTGTGGTCTTCTGTGCAGGTGCTGCATGTGGGATGTGTATATACAGTGTGAGATGTAGATGCTATCAACATAGTAGAGAGGGATACACACCTGGTCTGGGGCATATAGTCTACATGTTGTTGATGAAGAGGTGCTGCATGTTTTCACCTGTTGTGGGAGTGGTAAGAAGTTGTTCCATAGCAATGCAGTGACCGCATGCTTAGAACCTTTCAGCTAGGGTGTTGTAGCTACAGTAATTCATTAGCATTCAGTAATATGTCAGCATTCCTGGTGAGGGTATGATGCCAACCAAGGTCAGGGTTCTACCAGCCTGTGCCACTTGCTCAGTGAGCCCTTCCATGTTCCCTATCATGTATTCCAGTGAGGGACATCACACATCAGCTGTAGTGGCATGGACTATGACTGAGTCATATGTGTCCATGCATCTGACTGACCTGTATGCTTGTGTTATGTGGTGGACCATAGTGCCCCATGAGCATATCACTGTGACCTTCACCTTGTCCAGCCTGGTGAGCATGACCTCACTGTACCGGACAATAAAAGTACCTAACACAACTGCAGCAGGAGTGTTGTATAGCTGTACAGACTGTGCTTGTTTGGCACACAGGATTTGTGTGCTATGTGTTATGCGTGCTGTGTTCAGGCCTAACGTATGCCTGTGTGCCAGCTGCAGAGGTGTCTGCCACTCAGGCAGGATGCCATTCATAGGCTCCACGAATGGCCCGGTGTGTTCCCGTGCTTGTATTGCTGTCAGTGTAGGTCTACATCAGACTGGTATTGCAGTCACTGTAGTATTTCATGCCACCTGACAGGTTATGCCAGTACTGGGTTCAGAGTGCTTAGTCCACAGTTTGGCTATGTGTTTCCATCTCATACATGTGTTGTACATCCATGGGTAGGGGATAGGGTTAACTGTGTACATGTGGCAGCTGTGACATTACTACATGACTCACATATTCCACAACTGTACCATAGAGGTGACTGACAACTGACCTTTGCACATGCTACCATAGTATTGAGATTGCATTGGTGATTAACAGCACATAGGGCCAATGGTGAACAAGATACATAGGTTCATAGGTTCATACTAGGCTATCTGTCCTAGGGCATTTATAAACCTAGCCAGAATGTGTGTGGCTTTCACCATGCATTGTAAATCTATCTTGCTATGCTCTTTTCCAAGGTTAGTATACTGTGCCGCTGTCTAACAGTGACACATAAGTGATACCCAGGGTAAACCTACAATGTCCCATCCAGTCATTAATATTCCTCTTGAAGACAGTCACTGAGTGACTCTGCCTAACCTGTATTGGGATAATATTCCAGAGTGAAGGGAGCCTCTGAGTTATGAATGTGTCCCTCCAGCATGTCCTATGTATATCACTCCAGAGGTTCAAGTCTTTCCAGCATGTAGCTTGATGGGATCTGGATATTCTGAGGTGCAGCATGACCATTAAGTCAGGGTTTGACATGGCTTTATATGTCAGGCACAGATTGCCTATGAGGAGGCAGTATGCTACTGAGTAGAGCTGCTGTTTCTTTAACCAGTCAGTATGTGGCATCTGTTTGAGCCCTTTGATCCTCTTGTTGAGGTACTTTTGTGGTCTTTCCAGTTGCTGCAGGTGTCTGGTAAGGTGCATGCCGACAGGGGCATTGTAGTCAATTATGGGCATGATGAGGGATGAGTAAAGAGGCACAATGTCCTCCCCTGATCTACATGTGAATCCCTTCATGATGAGGTGGCCTATATAAAATGTTTTTCTAACCACTTTGGCCATGTGGTTGTCAAATGAGAGAATGCTATCAACTTGTGTACCCCAAGGTCCATAATTCCTTTGTCTGTACTTAATGGATTAACACATATGTGGTACTTTGTGGTCACTTTGTTTTTGCCAAAGGGGATGACTATACACTTTTTGGCATTCAGCTTGAGGCCATGGCTGTGGCACAAGTCGTCTGTTTCTAAGAGGCCCTTTTGGAGGATGCATGTGTTGGCTGGAGAGTTGATTATGGCGTCCAGTTTGCAGTCATCTGCGACTTGCTCAGCCACAGTCCTTCCATGTTGGCCTGTACCTCTGATAAATATATACTGAACAAGACAGATCCCAGGGCTGAGCCTTGTGGGACACCACTTGTAACTGGTTTTGAGGCTGACAAGGCTCCAGCAATTCTAACCATGTGTGTTCTGCCCTTGAGCCACTGTGCAATATCTGTAGTGACATAGGGGTTAATATGTACACTGGTGAGCTTCCCTAGAATGCACAAGTGGGGTATTGTATCAAAGGCTTATGCAAGGTCCAGGTAGGCTGTGTAGACCACCTTCCCCTTGACAGTGGCCTTGGTGACTGTTTCAAAGAAATCAAACAGGTTTGAGAGGCAGGATCTGCCATTAACAAAGCCAAACTGTGTATGATGAAGTGTCTGTAGGTCCCCAATATCTATATTTATGAGGTTCATGATGATCCTTGCCATAGCTTTGCAGACCAAGCTATTCAGACTTATGGGGCAATAGTGTCCAGGATCCGTTAAGGCACCACCTAAATGTAGAGGGACCACTGTTGCTGTACGCCACTCTTTGGCCACATATCGTGTAGTAAGGCTGGGATTGAACAGTAGTGTTATGTCTGGGTGTAGTTCTTCTTGGAGTTCATGTAGGAGACAGCCTGGGACACTGTCTGGTCCCATTGATGCAATGTTTATTGCTTTGGAGAGGGCAGCTCTTACCTGAGCATCTGAGATGTCAGGGGGGGCAGCACTCTGCTGGGAGAAATATTTGCCCTTTTGGTGTGGAGGGGGGGAGAAGGTAGCAGTGAACCTGTCCACTAGGATGTTGGCAATGTCTGTGTGTTTGGTATTTTTTGTGACATCTTGGACTACCTCTGAGCATATCTGGGAATTACCACCCAGGTTCCTAACATAACTACAGAAAGCCATGTGATTATCCTCAGTGTCTTGTGGAATCTTCTCTCAAAGATGGCCTTAGACAATCTTATGAGTGCCTGTAGTTTTCTTCTAATACTCATCAGTGATCGCCTTCACATTTTGGGAGTTTGTTGTATCATTTAGTAGCTTCATCCTTCTATTGTGTAGTTTGTTTATGGCTGGTGTCCACCACACAGGACATCTGCCTTTGGAGGATTGGGTCTTGCTTTTATTTGGGATTGCATGATCCATGCATTTCTGAATGTGTCCATAGAATGCCTTTATACAGGTATCTGCAGTCTGGTCCATATTTTCAACAGGCCTGGGGGCTTTGAAGGTTTCCACATCATTTATGAGGAGTGTGAACATGCTTTACATGAGTTGTTGACTGTATTCTTCTGTGCAGGGGGGCCTTGGGATGTGAATATCCAGTGAGATTAGTTTATGGTCTGATCTTACCAGTGAGGGATGCACTTCTGGTCTGGAGCATAGACTCCCCATGTTGGTGGTGATCAGGTTCAGTATGTTTTCCCCTCTTGTGTGAGTGGTAACAAGTTGTTCCATAGCATAATGGTATATAAATTCTAGTAATCTGTGGGCTAGGTTTTTGGAGCTACAGTCATGCTCCCAGTCTATGTTCGGGTAGTTTAACCCACCCAATATAATGGTGTATTGACAGACCTACATATTTCCAACTGTATTCAGGAAGACCAAGTGTGGTTCTTGTGTTTGTTAGGGTGGTCTGTAGCAGGCTATAACCTGGAAGGCAGTTTTACCCATTGATACTTGCATATGGATAGTCTCTGATGTTTGGTGCTTTGCCACCAACCTGGAGGTGTGGGTATCTTGGATGAATATCAATACACCCCCTCCTTTTGTGGTTTTATGCAAGTTTTGGGCCTGAAAAGCATGGTATGAGGTATAACTTGGTAGTGCTGGAGTGCTGTTGGTAGCCCTGAATCCGGTATCTGTTACTGCACAGATAGCGATGTTCTCCATGCTGAGGAATATTTCGAGTGTGTGCATCATCAGGTTTAGAGTCCTGCAGTGGCATATATGACTGCTCACATGGACAGATGCCAGGTAAGTCATATGCAAAGTGTCACAGGCAACGTACATGTGCACAGGAGAAACAGTGACATTCTGTCAAGTGAGACATGAACATACATATAGTAAGCTATGCAGATGTCACTAGGAGTCCACAGAAGCTGTGTAACTCTGCATGGCAGGTCGGATCAGTATTCCAGGGTAACTGCAAGGAAACATGCATGCAAACATAGCTACTGTAAGCAGGGCTGCATGTAGTCCATTGTACAACAAACAAGCTGTACCACTTTCAGTAGGTAACACTGCAAATGCTCACCAGCTGACATATGAATACCTATGTCACCAAAGGTGATATTTACCAGACCACGGACAGAAATGACATGGCCAGACATGCTGCATCCCACATGAACACATATCTCAAGCAGCACAGACCTCACAAAGTCAGTGTTCTTAACAGGCACAGCCCATAAGGCCAAACACAATGTGTGACACACCTATAATAGGTGATGCCATAGTCAGACACACTGACGTCCTGCTCTCCAGACTGAGCAAGGTGAGGGTCACATTTAGCTACCTGTCAGGTGATAGAATGTGCCACATAACACAAGCACTCAGGTCACTCCACAGCAAGTACAAGTATGAGGCAGTCATTGTCCATGCTGGTGTGAACAACCTGAGACGTACCTCCCTGGACCACATGGAAAGAGACACAGAGGAGCTCTTACATCACCCTCTCAAACTCAGGAATCCCACACAGCCTTCATGACGACACAGGGGAGTATAGATTTCTCTGCAAACACCATCATACTGGGTGACTTCAACTACCCAAACATAGACTGTGAACATTACTCAAGCCACAATACCCAAGCTCTAGGGTTCCCATAGTTCAGAAACTCTTTAGCTATGGAACACGTAGTCAACATTCCCACAAGAGGGGAAAATATACTAGACCTGATCATCACAAACATGAGTACAAAATGCTCACCACTTGAAGTATATCCCTCATTGTTGCAATCAAACCATATACTAATCACACTGGAGTACTGGATCCCCCACATATGCAAACCTCAAACACATCTATGTGTGTGTGGGAAATGCCCCTATTAGCAACTGTGACAGTACACTACAGGATGCAGATTCCCCTTTTGAAACACTGATGATGTCAGCACTCTATAACTATATTACCTGAATTAAAGCTCCCCAGTAATTCGTATAGCGCGCTCTGCTAATGCGTCTGTCTCTAGTGTCATAACATAGTTAGGTAGGGGTTTGAATCCTGTAAAGGGAATGTATGTGAGTTAGCGTGAGTGTGATTTGTGTGTGTGCATAATGCTGTGAGGGAATAGTGCCTTTTGCCAACTGGGAGAACACAGTACAGGTTGCACATCCCTCTTCCTAAACACAGATGATGTCAGCACCCTCTAAGTACAGCATTAGAAAGGATTTCTCTCGCTAATGCAAATAGCGCACTCTGCTAATGTGTCTGTCTCTAGTGTCATAACACAGTGAGGTAGGGGTTTGAATCTTGCAAATGGAAAGTATGTGTTTTAGTGTGAGTGGGGTTAGTGTGTGTGCACAATGCTGGGGGTGGGATGTGGCTTTTGCCAAATGGGGCTACGCACTGCAGGGTACACATTTCCCTTAACAAACAGTGATGTTGACAGCACCCTATACAAACAACATGACAACAGACAACTGCCAGTACTTAGTATAGTGCTACATGCTACTGTAACACGCACATGTACCAGAACATACCTAGATAGTGTTTTGAAACCTGAATGTGGCAAGTGTGTGGATGTGGGATGTTTCTGTGTGTGCATTTCCGTATGGAAAACATGTTGGATGTGGCAATCAGGGAACCACAGTACCTGATGCACATTACACTTTTAAACTAATGAGGTTGCCTGCACCCTGTGAGTACAGGTAGAGAGGAGGAAATCGGTAGTAATCCAAATAGTGCACTTTTCAAATGTGTACCTGTCATGTGTCGACAGCTACTCATGTAGGGTAATAAATAATGGAAATGGCAGGTGAGCGTGTGCATGTGTGGGGGTAGCAGGGTATGTGTAAATGCATGTGTGACAGAACAGATACATATAGCTGAATCTACAATACAGCACATGATGCACATTCCCATAGTCAATGGTAGCATGTGATGATGTGCAGCTGGTACACTTTGGTAAGTAGTATGGGTGCAGATAACAATTCAGGACATTCATACAGTTACTGTAGCAGGAATGCTGGGATATACACACAATCATAGTGGAACAGTGAACAGTTACCAACATGTTACTACTTATACACATCTATGTAGTCACCCTGTGCATCAGCAACGTGTTTACCTTTTCCTGCACTGATGTTGTAGTATGCAGGAGGTGGCACAGTGTCATCATATGCACAGGGTGTGGGTTAGGTATGCCCAAGCCAGCCACTGGTACCACCAATTGACATGTGTGTGTATGTGTGTTTGTGAGGGGCAGCAGTACAGGGTGGACCAGTGTTGGTGCAGTGTGTGTGTGTATGTGTTTGCCCTAGGTGTTAAGTTTCTGCATGTGTGTAAGCACGCACACAGTCCCACATAATGGCTGCCATGTACAGGGTTTTGTGGACAGCCACAGACTGTACCTGTCAGGTCATCCAGATCAGTGTCTGTGAGCACGGACATGGTACCTGTGCCTGGCAGGGGTGCTATGGACCGTATCCGGTACTAACCCAGACTGGGTACTGTCATCGGAAGCGGGTGTGTGTTGACTGGACACAGTTCCCTGTTGGGACTGTCCAGAGCCACGTGCACGTGGTTTCCTGGGGTGTCCTGATGACAGCACTAACCCAGCTGCTGCTGGCACTTGAGGTGCATGAGTGGGCCTGTTGTCGTCGGTGGCGACTGCCAGCTGGTGCTGTTGCCGGCATACGGCCACGTTGACGCCGCAAACGCACACCATCGCCCTGGCCCATGGACATCTGGTTGTGGAGCAGCTGTTGTATGTCCCCACAATGTCTGTCAATGACATCTGTGAAATTACGAATAGCATTTGCAATGTCACGCATGCCATCTGTCATGGCTGTGCAACATGCTGTCAGCTCCCTCAGACCCTGTCTGGTGTACCTTTCCATACGCACCTGTGCCTGCATAACAGTCCGAAACATAGTGGAGGTTGACATACCTCCTTGGGCATGTCGGCCAGAGGCAGTACGGCCACGGATGCCCCCACGAGAACCCATGGGCAACTGTCTGTGTAACCAGACACCTACAGCAACTGGAAAAACCCCAACAGTACCTCATCAAGAGGATCAAAGGGCTCAAACAGATGTGATATGCTTCCTGGTTAAAGAAAATCCAGCTGGACTCAGTGGCATACTGCCTGTTTAGAGGCAATCTGTGCCTGACGTATACAGCCATGTCCAACCCAGAAGTAATGGACATGCTGCACCTCAGGAAATCAAAATCCCATACGGCCACACGCTCAAGAGACCTGAACCTTAGCACTGAAATAAATAGGACATGCTGGAGGGACAGATTCATAACCCAGAGGCTCCCTTCACTCTGTAATGAACTCACAGTACAGGTTAGGCAGAGTCCCTCATTGACTCTCTTCCATGGGAATCTGGATGAGTGGATGGGAGATCATAGTTGTACCCCGGGTATCACTTCTATGTCACTGTTAGACAGAGGCACAGTATACTAACCTCAGAAAAGGGCATAGCAAAATAAATTTTAATTGGGTGGCAAAAGACAAACACATTCTGGCTAGGCTTATCAATGCCCTAGGGCAAATAGCCTAGCATGAACCTATGAACCTATGTGTACTGCTATACTACTTCTGCCATATGTTGCATGTGTGTGTGTTGTGGGGGATGCGCAGGTAATGGCCAGATATTTCTGCACAGGCAACACTTCTGAAACACTCTGGGTGTTCATCCCAACATACTGTATGTGTGTTGCCATCCAACACTGTGATGTGGACACACATTACTCAGCCTGGATATACATATCCCAACAACACCACAAGCACAGTACACTACCTTGCTATGTATGTATGTAATTACACAGTTATTCACTAGTTAGGACTGTGATGCTATCCATGCAGCCCATTGGGCCAGTGGAAAACACAACACACAGTGCTGGCCTCTTTGCAAAAGCTTACCACAGATATCCCACATAGTGCATGTAATGTGCACACACATATCTAACCCAGACCGTATGCACACCACTTATTTATCCTGTCCAGTAGACTACCAATACAGGCACATTGTATAACAATAGCAGGAGGCTACTGCAGCACAGAGCAGATTCACATGAAGGCAAGGCATCTGTGGTCAGCAGTGGTAAGATGCTTCACATTCACCAAATGCACAGATATTGGCAACATTGTTGCAGACAGTTTAGGTGCAGGTACCCCCCCCATTCTCCTACACAAGTGGAATTAGTTATCACAGATGAATGTAACCTCCCTGTCATCTCACATGTCCAGGTGAGGGCCACCCTCAACATTGCAGAACACACAGCATCACTGTTACAAAATGGTATCCCTGGATGTGTGATACGTTCACTCCTAGAGGACATAGCACCACATTACAGACTGATATTAAACCCTGGCCATACTACAGGATATGCACCTGAACAGTGCCATACATACACAATGGTCCCACACCAATGAGGAGGAACCTCTACTGACCCTGGGAACTACTGCATCATATGCATAACTGGCCTTGTGTTCTAAGCTATGGAAGTTTTAAGTATGGAAGACATGTACAGCAATATTACATATGTATATATATCAGGACTATGTACACACAACCTATCTCATGGACATACCTATAGATAGTGAACTATGATACATTTGGAGGTTTCACAGTAAACACAGTATTAACCTGCTACTTTGCATTACCTGTGTTTGTGTCAGCTGTTGCTGTGTCACTGGTGCTAATTGTTGTTTGCTGCTGCTGCTGCTGCTGGTTTTGTTGCTGTGATGATGCAGTTTTTTCTTTATCACTGCCTTTATTGCTTTATTTCTTTCTTTCTTTCTTTTTCTCTCTCTCTCTCTCTTTCTCCGTCAGTTTGGTGCAATGAATGTATTGCATGTGTGGAGTGTTAGTACTGGATGCTTTTGTAGGTATGTGCATAGGTCCATGTGATGGCCTCTGCACCAATTGTAAGGCAGCATTTGCTAATTGCATGCAGCCAGTTGTGTACTGATTGCATGTCTCACTGTGATTTCAGGACAGTGCTATAAAAGGGTATGTGAGATAGGTGTTGCCCTTTCAGACTGTAAGGGCGTGGACCATGCTGGTATGCTGTCGACAGTGTTCTGTGAGTGTGAAGGTTAGTACGTCTCTCATGCTTCATGCTGTGTTATAAATTCAGGTTGCTGCATTTCTCTCACCTGTTCCCTGTAGCGAGTGTGTATGCATACTGACACCTACAACTATATTTCCATATGTATTAATATATATATATATATATATATATATATATATATATATATATATATATATATATATATATATGTGTGTGTGTGTGTACATATACATACTTTCATATATGTACATTAGCTTACATTATTAAGCACAAGCTAACAATTAGCAGGGCTGTTTCTGTTAACACTAAAGTAGTATGGGAATCCAGTAATTAGGACAGTAAAAGTCTACCTGACATGCTTTGGGTAGTACACATCCTATATTGCCTTTATCTTCATTCCTACTATTACATGTTCTACTTATTTAGGCACTATATTCCTGTATGAGAGTCATGGCTTAGTGGTAGGTCATACAGACTAGTGTTACAATGGTCTTGTGGTAGGGCCTAATAGTATGCTTTTATTTTGCTTTCAAATTGAGTACAGGGCCTGTCAATCAAAGTGCTGAAGGCACCTTTAAGCAGTTAAAAGGGTTAGTAAGTCTCACAGGAGTCAGGCTGTGTTGCAGATTCTGGTTGCTGCATTTATCTTCACTGTTTCCTGTAGTGAGTGTGTATGAATACTGACACCTACCACTATCTTTCATATGTATTAATATATATATATATATATATATATATATATATATATATATATATGTGTGTACATATAATACTTTCATATATGTACATTACCTTACATTATTATGTACAAGCTATCAATTTTCAGGGCTGTTTCTGTTTACACTAAACTAGTATGGGAATCCAGTAATTCGGGCATTAAAAATCTACCTGACATGCTTTGGGTAGTACACATCCTATATTGCCTTTATATTGATTCCTACTATTACATGTTATATTTATTTTAGCACAATGTTCTTGTATGAGAGTCATGGCTTAGTGGTAGGTCATGCAGACTAATGTTACCAAGGTCCTGGGTTTGAGACTGGCAGTGTGAATTTATTTTTCTTTCGAAATGAGTACAGGACCTGTCAATCAAAAGTGCCAAAGGCACTTTTAAGCACTTAAAACCAGGTCTGCGCTCGTTTGCGCAGAGCTCACGCATGTGCACTTGCGTTTAGCTCCGCGCACACAAGTGCACACCCGCATTATTTTCTTTGAAAGAAAAGAAAAAGGGGTGACAGGAAAGTGGTGAAAAAGGGGTCACAAAGAGGGTAAGACAGTAGGAAAACAAGCTTGGGATTTGCAGGAAGGATGTAGGTGAGGCCCATAGCTGCCCATGTCTTTCTCAGCAACAGCTGTGCATTTGTATGTAATTTGGTGTGACATTTGAAACCTTCCACCCCTGAGAGAGGTGTCAGGACAACATTAATACCTGTTGTACAGCCAGTTGTAATTAACAGTTTCAATGTCCAGCGGACATGTGTGCAACATGGACAGCTATGTATAGGGCGTAATTTTTTTGTGGGTACAGAGTGCCCTTTTTTTTTTTTTATCAGGTGAGAGTGGTATGTCAGGTGAAGGTAGTCGGTATAGCTGGGGAGGTAGGTTGGGTAGGTTAACAGACAAGACAGACAAGACGCATACAGGGCGGTGTATGACACATGTGGGGGGGTTACACAATTGACGGGGACGGAGGTTGGGATATCCAGGGCACATGAGCCCACAGATGGCAACAGTGGAACTGATATCCCCACCCATAGGCAGTTGCCACTGCTCCTTCACAGACCAGGACGGGGCTGTGCTGGGGGCTGTGCAGGTGGGACAATGGGCATGCCCGTAAGCTGTGCCACCCGGGCCTCAAGCTGGCGTAGGGGCCCAAGAACAGAGTCTTGAATCTCCCTTCGCACCACAGACCGGACACCTTGGAGGGTGAGTGGACAGGCTCCTCCGGCCACGCTTGCAGAGGGGGGACAGGCCCCATCCCCTGCACTGCTTCCACCCGAAGGTGGCACAGGGCCACCGGAGGAGGGTCCAGCCTGGGCACTAGTGCCAGGTGCAATCGCCAGATGAGGTGGGAGAGGTGGGTCCGCTGGGACCTGCCTTCCCAAGCGTTCTAGGTTTGTGAGTATGTTATGTTAGTTTGGGTTAGTAGCATATTATTCCATTCAAATTAGTTGTAACAGCATGCATTGGTATTCCCATTAAACAAACACACAGATATTAACACCATTGAACAACAGGCATATCAATATCACATGCATTATTTGAACAGAAATACACAATCAAACAACATGCAGGGTTGATTAATGGCAACAGGCCATCAGGTTTGCAGGTATGAACAGGGCACATGCAACAACGGACATGCATATATTTTTGAAACAACAGGACAAATGTCCATGGTTAATGAAATGTTCACATACCAATATTTAGTGAGTTTTTAATTTGCAATTATAGGGTGGGGTGGAGAAAGAAAATGATGACACATTCATAAATTATACATTGATATACATTTGTAATAGAAACACAATTAACTTGTGGGTGATAGTTTCCAAATGATTTTTAATTGACTGTCATGCTAGACCTGTTACAGATACATCACTATCCTAGTTATTTTGAATTTGATCAGATACATCATCCTGCTACACTTTGATGGCAGGGCAGGGGACAACTATGGATGTTTAGTATGTCAGACAATCATTCATTCTATCTGAAAATTGTTGAGTGTCATCACCATATACAGATTTTGGCTTAAACATTCAAGATTCAGACACACTGAAATCAGTTTGGGATGTTAATTTTTAATTCCCACATGCATTTAGTTCTGTAGAACCACACTGAGGCTTATATATTCAGGAGTTATTACTACTTTATTTATTGATACATGACCCTTTCTGTCACTCTCACACATCCTGCTATTTCACAGTTCAGGTTGGTACTTCTAGGCTTTGTTCACATATTAGACCTGTGGTGATTCAAACACTTTCCAGCAGCCTCACTTCTGTCATGATTCAGCATTTCAACAGGGGATATATCTCACATGTGATTAACTCAGCTTCTGAAGCTGTACTCTTGAGACTACTGCAGGTTAAACTACATTTAATTAATGGTGGGACAGCTGTATTACAGAACTATTTATTTCTATCAATTATATTTCCAGTTTCACTTGCATACTGATGAACTTGTTGCAGCCATACCTGCAGACTTTCACTTGTTGCTTGCACATTCTATTACTTTTAATCAATACACTGCAGTGTTCTGCTACATGCTACACTATAATATTTATTTACAAGTACTAGGTGGGGTTACTAACCTGCACGGTGGCGCAGCCACACCAGCCTGCGGTCATGTGCCCTGCGATTCGCAGAGCGGACACCTGCAGCTGTAATACAAAACAAGTAATATTGGAATACACATCTCCATGGTATCAGCTAGTTGAATTCCTTACATACATAAGTAAAATGTAACTTACTCAGTAGTGGGGTGTTGGGCATATCCCGGGCCTCCTGGATCCATTGGGTCAACTGGTCTTGTTTACGTCGCTTCAGGTCCGCATGGTGGTGACGGACCTGCTCACCAGTACGTGGAATCCCAGCAGCACTAGTGAGATCATGAGCCAACTGGTCCCATGCCTCCGCCCTGTATGCTCCCCATGAGACCTGGCCCTGCATGAGTTGGGCCTCATGATGGTGAACTAGGAGCCAGACCATGTATCTGGACTCCTCAACGCCCCACCGCTGTGCTCGAAAGCAACGTCCCTCCCCTACTCCACTCATTCTGTCTGCAGGTCTATTCTACAATCGTTTATGCTGTGTATTCCCGCCTATGGGGCTTATATATGCCGATTTTCCCGCACATTTCTATGATTGGCCGTTTTGGAATTGTATCTACTTCACAGAAACTGCTTTATCATGCTCCATTTTGGATTACATCCTATATATATGCTATTTCTGCATTTCTAAGTACTGCTGTTATGGCTTAGTGGTTTAGTACCTTGACTCTAGTGCATGGTATCCTGGGTTCGAATCTGACCACTGATTTTTAATTTTTATGACTGTCTAGAAATGAGTACAGGACCTGTCAATCAAACATGCCAAAGGCACTTTTAAGCACTTAAAACCAGGTCTGCGCTCGTTTGCGCGGAGGTCACGCATGCGCAACGGCGGTTAGCTTGTGGGCGCGGCACGCACCTCTGCGCAAACGGTGTGCGCTGGGTTAAACCTTAATTGGCTAGTAACACGCATGGTAAGCTAAGCACAGTTAGTTGCACACAGTTTGAGCCTGTTAAACCAGTGCTTAGCTACGGGCAAGCAATCTGCAGCCTTTGAAACACTACTCAGCTACGGGCACTCTGTCTCACAGCAGCTTAGCTATCAGTACATTTCTAAATATTTTTATTATTGTATTACTTGAAAATATATGCTCCATTTCATTCCATTTTACAAAAGGAAATACTTTTACATTTGTACAATACTGTCAGGGGCCTTTTTAGTGCTTATTTACAAAAAAAAAAAAAAGGTTGTTGTGTGGGCTCGAACCTTGCCTGCTCTTAAGCCGACAACTCTACCGCTATGCTATTATTTCTTGGCTTACTTTGCATATTTAGTTCTTATATCCTTTTCCACTGATTGCTAACTGCAGTTGCGCTAGTAGCACACCCGCGCACGCAGTAGCAAACATTTACGGGGTTTTAAAAAAAATAAAACAGTTTTCATTTTCATTTTATAACATCTGTTCACTTTTTACATTGCTGGTCTGTGGGGGCATGTGTTGTGTAGTGTGTTTATTCACATTTCCATGGCCTCTCTCGTGGCTGTTTACTTTCTGCCATTCTAGACTTCCGGGGGCGTGTCCACTTGCAGGGCTTAGCCTACGGACACTCCCCCTACTGTCTTACATGGACCGTGTAAGAGTTACAGTGTGATTCAGCATGCCTCATGCACCTCATGCATATGCATGACATGCTGACATCACACTGTTTAACTGCAGCCTCCGTGTAAGAGTTATAACTCTTACACGGAGGCTTCCTGAATTTGGCCCATGGTTATTTTCATCTGGTACATTTAGAGTGTCTCAGACAAAAGAATATCTTCAAAACTGTTAAGGGAGTGAAACTGCAGAGTTTGTAATTATAAATAATACTAAGAAAGGTTAACAACACTCTGGCATATAAGGAAGCTTACTTTGATTCTTTAGGTATATAATGACTTAAGTAATGGTTCCTTAATTGAAAAGGCAAATTCAAGGTTAAAAAAAAACTTTTAAGTCTTTTTTGTCTATCTGCTAGGCTGAAGCTGTTAACATAAACCAGACTCATGTCATTTCTTGGTTTTACAGACTTTATGATCTAGCTCTTGATGCCTACCATAAAAAAGATCTTCAGTTTAGATGAAATGGCTTCATTTTATGGTTCTTAATCAATGTTTTCAGCTCCGGGACTTGGAATTTAGACACTGAAATATATATTGTCTTTACTTTTTTTCTGTGTTGCTACTGGCTTCCATACAGCAAATTCTTTAATTCTGTTTTCTGAGACATTGATAATGTCTTATTTATTTTGACTTCAAGATGTTGTGTGGGCCTTAACTTTCCCTACAAATATATTTACAGAAACATTAGTTTCAGTTCAAGGCATCAGACAGTCTATGTGGCATAACTATTCTGGTTTCCTTTATGCTGGTGGTCTCACTATATAGTTCACTTATTTTTCTACAATTTTAAAACATCCTGCCCACTTTACAAGGAATGTGTTTTCAGCAGTCAGTATTAAAACAAATACTTTATCCTCTAGTTTGAATTCTTTGTGATGAATATTTCTGTTGCATGGTCTGCTGTGATCTTGCCGTATACTCTTTTACTGTAGGCAGTATAATATAAATAAGGATAGGTTCTAATTCTATTACAAGTGTTCAAAAAGGCCTTGGAACTAATAACTAGTTCAGTATCTATTATTTATCTTTGTCTACTCTGTAGAACAGGTTATTTTAATTTGTTTGGGTATAAAGTGTGGATGTTTTGCCTTTGTTTCTCCATTTTATTTTGTTTCTATTTTCTCTGACTCTGCTTTGTGTATTTTCTTCCCACTGGTCCTACTTCAAATTGGCAAGGTTTATCTAAAATTCATCCAAGTAACTATTATTTTTTTCACTATTCTGACAGGAAGTGGAGCCCATGTTATCTTTTCCTATAAATACAGATACAGGTCTCTCCCCTTCATCTACTTCATCCTCTCTGAAAGGTATCTCACAAAACAGTTTATTTCTACCAGGTGAACATGTAGTCCACCCCCTCAGCTGTTCATAGGATCATAGGATCATAGGAACTTACTAGGCTCTTGGTCCTGAGGCCCTTACAAGCCCAGCCAAGAATTTCACCCATGTTCTGACAAGTCAGCACCCGATGCCCCTGTCCAGCAGGGACACAGGTGGAATCCTAGGGGTGTATTTTCTTTTCCCCATCCAGTTATCCAGGTTGTGCTTGAAAAGGGATAATGAGGTACTCTACTTGACGTGAAGAGAGAGTCTATACTACAGAATACGGAGTCTCTGGGACACAAATCTGCCCCACCAACAAGTCCTATAGATGTCACAGACCAGGTTGAAGTCACGGGTGTGGGTTACTCGAGTGGAGCTTGACTTGTGGATATGCAGCAGTCCCATCAAGGCGGAGTCTGAGATTGCTTTGTATGCAGACAGAGGTCACCTCTGAGGAAACTGTATGAGACTGAGCAGAGGGACAGGGCCTTTAGCCTATCTGTGTAGGATAGATGTTCGAGGCCCTGGATTCTCCTAGTGAGGAACCTCTGTGGTCTGTCCAGCTGCTGCATGTGGTTTGTGAGGTACATGCCAAAAAGGGCATTGTACTCAATAATGGGTATTATAAGGGAAGAATGCAGGGATATTATGACCTCCTTGTCCCTGGATGAGATACCCTTACTAATGAAGTGGGCCATATAGAAGGCTTTCCATACAACGGAGTCAATATGGTGGTCAAAAGTCAGTTTGCTATCAACCTGAGTGCCCATGGTTCTCATGACTGAGTGTGTGCTTAGGACCTTATTAATGTGATAATTTGTGGCGATGTCACCACTTACTAATGCTTCCACTCTGAATCAAATCACAGTTATTTTTGTGTCTTTTAGTCTTATACCTTTTTCTTTACTGTGGTTATGTATCTTTGGCACTGTAGCTGGTTAGACTCTTTTCCCAATATGGCAAATAACTCTTTTAATTGGGAAAGTTTTACCTAATTATCACATAATGTGTTGAGTTAAGCAAATAGATGCAATGTTTTGCCCATAAAGGTTTATATTGTTGCCTGTTATTCAACATAGCTCATCTGCTTGCATAAGCAATATTATAGGTATACTATTGCTGTTAATAACTGTGCAGTATTTTGCTATGTATTTTTCTGGAACATTTTTTCCTGATGGTTCATAGGTTCATAGGTACTTACTATACTATTGGTCTGTTAATTACAAATAATGCAGAGATGAGTAGAATATTTATATGCTGACCATATCCATGAGGGACTAGGGTGCTAAACCAGGGGTGAATTTTCATTTACCCAAACATTCATCCAGACTAAGTCTAAATAGTGTAAACGAAGTACTATGCCTTATGTGGAAAGGAAGACAATTCCAAAGAAGTGGTAGTCTCTGTGATATCTATCTATCTATCTATCTATCTATCTATCTATCTATCTATCTATCTATCTATCTATCCCTCCAACATGTTCTAGTTGCTTTTCAAAAGAGATTGAGATCTCTTGAGCAATGTTTATGCCCCATTTAGACCTGTGAATGTGCAGTAGCTCTGATAGGCTAGGGTCTGTTGAGGCTGTGTACATGAGGAAGAGATTGCCCCTCAGCAGACTGCATAACACAGATAAGAGGTCCAAGGCTTTGCGATGGTCCTCCTAGTGTTTATTACTTAGGCCCTTGATTTTCTTAATAAGAAAGCATTACAGTCATTCAAATTGTTTCAAATGATTGGACAGGGATATACCAAAGGGGAATATTATACTCAATGATCAGCCTGAAGAATGTGGAATACTGTAGAATGATCACATCCCTTGACCCTGATGCCATATACAGTGATAAACTGTGAAATGAAAAAGGACTTTCATACACTTGTAGATACATGGTGATCAAAAGACAGTTCATTGTTTACATAAGTTCTGTGCTCCCTAACTACTGGATCACTTTCAGGGGGTGTTGTCAATATAATTGTTACAAGGGACTTTTTATTTGCTAAAGTATGCTCCTATACATTTTTTGACATTTCGTTTTTGACTGTGTTTTTGACACGATCTGTTTGATTTGGGAAAGGCGCTCTTGGAGGATCTTGGTGTACTCTGGGAAATTTATAATTGGGAAGCTGGACTCCTTCTTTTTTTGTGCTTTGGCTAGACCTGGCATTTATAATAATGGGAATTTCCTGTATAAATTGTTAAAATTGGAAAGTATGTTTATCCTTAACTTTGGCACTTTAAAACCCAAAGGTTTAAATTTAGAAAACAATCTAACTATTTAAATTATTTATCTATATGGTGAATTATGTCCTAAGCTGTTTTTTCTTTAACAAGCACTTTAGTGAGTGTGTGTTTTTTTCTTCTATGTTTTTTTCCTCTATGTATGGCCCTTTTAATTTATTTTGTCTCTAATGCATTAGTATGATTATCTAATTAATTAATTATGTAAATATGTATAAAATGATGCATGTGTTTGTGAATGTTTATTCCATTGAAGGCTGTGGAAGCCGAGGTACCAGAATAAATTTCTGTGTGCATCCGTGCGAGTCGTTCCTGCTCTTTTGGTGGTTTCGTGCAAAATTTATAATGGTACCTAGCTTACAGTAATTTGGTAACTTTCACTTTATCAACCAACTTTCCTCAGAGGTTGATGTCTTAAATAACAATATTTTACATGATTTGAGATATGAGGAATTCAGGGTGGAACATGCCCACATTTCTTCTAGTATCGAGCAGCAACTTTTGAAATTTAGGGCTACCAAGTTGAAGAAGTTGGAAAGAGATAGGATTGAATAGTCACAAGGGATTGCCTAACCGATCCCCCTGAATTCCAAACATGGGGAAATAAAACATTTACATTGACCCACCTTGTACAATCTGACACTCATGAAGACCAGAAAAATAATTGCCCACCTAATAATCAGGACGGGAATGTGGTTTTGCCTAATCAGCCTACGTCTCAATGTCTTGATGCAATACAAATGGGAGAGGAAGCAGCGGCGACTAGTTTCAATGCAGGAAGCAAGAATACGAGTACTTCTAATGTTTTGAATGCCGTATCACAACAGATGGATTTAAAAATGAAAAAACAAACTGACATTTCGGCTTTTTTACCTTTCCGTTTGAACCAACCCGAAAAGGTAACACCGTACAAACCTCGGTCGGAAAGGAGCCCAATGTTAAGAACAGCACAACAACAGTCACAAGGGGTGAAAAGGAAAAACGACAGCCCGAAAAAAATCAACAAGACACCTCGCAGATGACTGATGTAGTGCCAACTATTAACAGAGGTACTGTAAATTTAACAGAAAGACATTTTTCTGAAGATATCTTTAAGTTATTAAGTAAAGGTTTAAAATTTATTCCCTTCACTATGGACAATGTAGTGAACATGATAATAGATTTAAAATTGTTTGCTAGAAATTTAATGTTGAAATTACTATACTCTAATTCTGTTGTTAATAGTACATGTTATAAGAAACTGAGTGTTTTTGTTCCACAGATATCACCTGTTTTAACAGCATTTGTAAATATAGTGGAAATAGAGTTAAGGTTAATGTGTACTATGAAATGTGAAAAAATATCAAAGTACAATTTAACATATCATGAATATCAAGCCTTAACCAGTTTAAAAAATAATAATGATATAATAATTAAACAGGCTGATAAGGGTGGGGCTACTGTGATAATGGACCGGGGATATTATATGGATACATTCAATAACTTTCTTTCTGATATTAACACATTTGAAAAAATAACATTTTTGGAAGTAAAAAATCAGATAATGCAAGTGAATATGCTAATATATGAAATGCAACTAAATGATCAAATATCATTAGAACTATTTAATTATTTCTCTGTTCCATGTCCCAAAATACCGCAGATCTATGGGATACCCAAGATACACAAATCATTATCTAACCCACCGCTGAGACCTATAGTCTCAGGAAAGGGATGGGTGACAGAACCCATTTCTAAGTATTTGCAGAAAGAGTTCTCACTGTACTACTGTTATAAAAGACACGATACATTTTTTATATAAATTGAATAATTGGTATAAAAATGCTACAGAAAACTATATCTTTGTAACACTAGACGTAGAGTCACTGTTTACAGTCATACCCATAGAATATGGTGTTGAAGCTGTGAGAAGGCTTTTATTAATGTATTCTGTTGTACAGCCTAATGAAATTGAAAATCTTTGTTCACTCCTTGATTTGGTGTTAACAAAAAATGTGTTTATTTTTGATGAAATCCCATATAAGCAATTAACTGGTGTAGCCATGGGAACATCAGTGGCAAATACTTTTGCTAATTTAGTTCTCTATTATTGGGAGAAGAACTATATACTAAATGATGATAATGTGTTTAACAAATATGTAAAATGTTAAACCAGATTTGTCGATGATTGCTTTTTTATTTGGGAAGGAACAGAGGATGAATTACAAATATACTTATCTTACTTAAATAATACTACACAATTTTTTAAGTTTAAGATGAATTATTCTGTACATAGTATTATATTTTTGGATGTGAAATTATATAAAAAAGATAAGAAAGTAGAAACCATGATACATAAGAAAGATGTGCATGTAACAAGATATCTTAGGAGAACTAGTATGCATCCAGTACATATTTTTGGTGGCATAGTCAAGTCACAATTAATTAGTGTGAGTAGGTTGACAACAGAAAATGATCTATATGCAAATGAAATAATAGAAATGAAGGATGAATTTACAAGAAGTGGGTACTCAGAAGTTATGATTGAAAGAATTATTAATGAAGTAAATAATGGTAGAATTCAGGAATATAAACCAATATTTAATTCTTCATCATTAGGAACATCACATGAGCTAATGACACAAACAAAGGTAAATGATGACAAAATTAGATATGTAACTACATACAATGGGCACACACATCAAATTTGTAAAATTATAGAAAAAAATTGGCCAATATTGATGGCCATGCCTGAAATAGAGAAAATAATAGGATCAAAACCCAGTTTTGCATATAGGAATCAGCAATCACTAAAAAGTGTATTGTGCTATAAGGACTTCAACAAACAATCATGTTCAATACAAGGCAAGTTAGGCACTTTTAAATGTTATAATTGTAGTTGTTGTAATGATATTTTAGAAGCAAATGAATGTTTTAGACACCCTGTAACTAATATTAGATTTGTATTTAGATGCATGGCTACCTGTAATACATCCAAATTAGTATACCTTGCTACTTGTATGTGTTGTCAAAAATTTTATGTAGGAAAAACAACAAGAAGGCTTAAGGATCGTGTCATAGAACATAAATCAGAAATTAATAGGAAAGTTCAAACAAATGCCTTATACAAGCACATAATGGAAAATGCAACCCATAGGTTTAAATTTAGGTGTACAGATATAGTTGATTTGGGAGTAAGAGGTGGTGACTTAAACAATTTACTAGAGATTAAGGAGTTATAATGGATAATTAGAATGCAGGCTGATGTTAGCCCTGGTCTTAATAATGCCACCAGTATAAAGCCTGTATTAGTGAAACGACAGCAAGATAATTTATAACATAATAGCATTTAATAGCAATTTTTTATGTGTAATTTTTACAGTTTTTGTATAAATTTTGTATATTTTATATTATAATAGATGATATTTTTTATGAGTGTGATTTTTTAGTGGCTGGTTTTGATCATGTGACATTAATTATACCTCTATATAAATGGAATTAATTAAATGATTGTATGTGCTGATGAAGGGTTGAGAACCCGAAAGCTTCATTCATTAAATTTGGCATTCTGTGGTGAACTCTTGTGTTTTTTGCTTATGAACTCTCTGACAGCGTTTTCTCTTAAAACTGTGCATATGAATACCAGGGATGTTGATTTCATTGCGGATTGTGATACGCTTTTTAATATGTTTAGTAAAAAGAAAATTATTTTCCTGTGCCACTGTTGAGCAGAGACACAGCAGTGATCCCCGGGGTGAATTTCCTATTTCTCATCCAATCATCAAGATTTTTCTTGAAGAGTGCTAATGAGGAGCTTTGTTTGACATAGATAGGTAGTTTATTCCAGAGTATGGGAAGTCTCTGGGACAGGAATAAATCCCTCCGGCATGTTCTGTTTATTGTGGTGACAAGGTTTAGGTCCCTAGAGCGTGTAGGTCGGAGGGATTGGGATTTCTCTAAGTGGAGCATGTCCAACAGCTCTGGGTTTGACATGGCCTTGTCTATTAAGCAGAGATCACCTCTGAGTAGACGATATGCGACAGAGTATAGCTGGAGTTTTTTAAGATGGTCAGCATAGGGCATCTGCTTTAGGCCTGTGATTCTTTTAGTGAGGTAATTCTGCAGCCTTTCCTGTTGTTGCAGATGTCTTGAGAGGTACATACCAAATGGGGCGTTGTATTCTATAATGGGTCTAATGAGGGATGAGTACAGTGGGACAATGACCACCTTTTTTCTGGATGAAAAGCCCTTAGTGATGAGGTGTGCCACATAGAAGGATTTCCTGACTGTTGTGGCGATGTGGTTATTGAAGATGAGACAACTGTCCACCAGTGTCCCTAAGTCTCTTATCATACTTTCACTGTTTAGTGTACTGCCACCTATGTGATAATTCATGGGTACATGTTTTTTCCCAAAGGGGATAACTATACATTTCTTGGCATTGAGCTTGAGTCCATGGCTCTGGCACAAAGCATCTGTTTCTGTAAGGCCCTTTTGTAGAGTATCCACATCTTTTGGGGATTCAGTAATGGCTCCCAGTTTGCAGTCATCTGCGAACTTTGTTAGCCAGAGTCCCTTAGTGTTGACCTGTACTTCAGAGAAGTAGATGCCAAACAAGAGTGGTCCCAAGACTGAACCCTGAGGTACTCCACTTGTCACTTGTCTGGAGCTGGATTTGGAGTCGGCTACTTTTACAGTGTGGGTTCTGTCAGTAAGCCACTTGCCAACCCATCGAGTGATGTAGGGATTAATGCCTAGCTTAGTAATTTTATCTATGATTCCAGAGTGGGGGATGGTGTCAAAGGCCTTAGTGAGGTCCAGATAGGCTCTGTGGACCACCTTACCCTTGTCCATGGCTCTGGAGACTGAGGCGAAGAAGTCAGTCAGGTTCAGGAGACAAGATCGTCCCTTCACAAACCCAAACTGGGTGGGGTCCAATGTTTGAAGGTTGCCAATGTCTTTGTTTATAAGTTCTATGATAATGCCTTACATGGCCTTGCAGATCAGGCTCGTCAGACTGATGGGGTGGTAGTTCCCTGGATCCAAGGTGGAGCCCCCCTTGTGGAGTGGGATAACTGTAGCTATGTACCACTCAATGGGCACAAAGCCTGAGGTGAAGCTATGATTAAACATGAGACTTAAGTGAGATGCCAGTTCATTTTGTAGTTCATGTAGTACACAGCCCGGGATATCATCTTGTCCCATGGATACTGCATTCTTAGCTTTGGAGAGTGAGTTTTTTACCTGTGTGGTCATTATTACCGGAATTGAGATTGGCCATTTAGGGGGTGAGACGGAGGTGAAGTTGGCACTGAATCGATCTGCCAGGATATTGGCAATATCCTTGGGATCATTATATTTAATGTCATTCTGTTGTAGCTCAGAGCAGATCTGAGCATTGCTATTTAGATTCTTGACATAGTTATAGAATGCCTTGTCATTGTCTTTGGAATCTTTGGCAATTTTATTTTCGTAGTTTTATTTTTATTTTAGTTTTCTTCTTACTGGGCTTCAGCTCCTACCTTTCTGTCAGGTTTCAGTGATAAATCAAAATTGGCTTCTTTTTTCATGTGACTCCATGGAGTCTCCTCTTCATATCCCTCTCTGGACCTAGAGTTCAGAAATCCTTTTATCCTCAAAAGGGAGTACCCTTAGGATACTCCCAATAATTACCTGCTTCCTATTAATTGTCATGGAGAGCCACTGTTTCGTTTTCCCACCTGCTGTGTATTTTCTATGAAGTCTACAGTTCCCTATTACCAAATACCCTTTAGGAAAGGCAACCCTAACTGGTGCACAAACAGCATATGAAGCATTGACTGCAAGCAATGTATTTCCTAGCCTCAGATTTCACTATTATGCCACAGTAAATACATACATGCACGCATGCACACACACACACACGCACACACACACACACACACACACACACACAAACACACACACACACACACACACACACACACACACACACACACACACACACACACACACACACGCACACACGTATAGAAACAGAAAGAGTGAGAGAGATTTTTTTTCAGTTCAAGCATTCAACTAACCCTTGTCCATTTGAATATCAATTTCTTTAACCTTGGATTACTGTTATTGTTTCTCCTGGGCAGCATTAAGGACACAAACAGATCCTGTTCCTCAAATTCACTGGATGTTGCTCTGACTATAAGGTGATCTTGCTCTCTACAAAAGGAGAGCTGATACCTCCAAACTTTGTCCGGTAAAATTAGAGGCATAATTTAGCAATAACCCATGACTGGGTGTGGGTATCACAGGATGTACCCTCAGCTGGTGTGGTTTGATCATGAAGGTGAAGCCTGAGTGATCAGAAAAGGGGTAAATCCTGTGATACCCACATCCAAGAATGGGTTATTCCTATTATACAATAACATTATTTAAGAAAGTAATTGCTTACATTTCTTAAGTAATGCCTTTGTATAATGGTACTTTAGTCTTCTTCCAGCTTATAAATCCTTTACTGATGTACTGTGCCTGTCTATGGTACGTACAGCTACACGTCTGCACAGTAAATCAGTACAGAGCTAGGGTGTTGCCGTGAAAGAGAACATATTGATATTGGTTTGCTTCTGAGTCTTTTTTAATTATTAGTAACTTTTCCAAAATAAAAGGATTACTGAAAGCTTGAGGGACAAGACAAACATATGAGGGTAGTGGGGACATTCTGCTAAACACTGGACAGTCAAGAGGTAAAGATGAAAGATTTAGGGTAGTCATATAACCAGTACTTTACCTTCTAACTTCCAGAGTTTTGTAGAATGTCCTTGCTTTTCTGTCCCATAGTTTTCTCTGTCCCCTTTAACATATGTGCAGGTAGCATATCCTAATAGAACGTCTTGCTGCTTAGCAATAGTTAAGTGACCAGAATTCTTTCTATTGGGATATGCTCAATTTACAATAAGCACGCTGATTGGGGTATCCAGTCAGCATGCACATTTTGGAATAGTAATGACGTTTTATTGAATATAATTCTCAATAATGTCCCATTTTCATACTATAACATTTTAAGAAAAAATTACGGAGGTTCAATATAAATCTACATTATTGCTAGGTGTGTGCGCATGCATGTGTGATATGGAAAAAAGGGCTGGCAATCTATTTCCACCCCTCCCCCATCTCCTAGTGGACTCTGCTGATTGTGGTGCCTGTTCTCAGGTTGTTATAGCAGTCAGCTTTGTTTCATAAACTGTCTTTCATTTTCATTGTGCATTATGCTGAAAAGAATTATGATTGAGTTTCTTATATTAAAATCACTGATATACCATAATCTTGGCCACATACTGAAGAAGCAACAGACAAACAGAGTTTCCATTTATTTCTCCTCAAGTAGAGATTAATTGCTGCAAACAACATTTTCATAGAAACTAAAGCAAAGCAGAACTGAGCATGCTGTATTGATTGGACTTTCAGAGATCCATATTCTTCTTTAGGCACTTTCAGCTTTGGCACATAAGTATAAAAGTGAGTCTTTTTCACTGATGTTAAATGTCAGAAGCAATGATTACTCAGTCATTTGCTTTTATAATAAATGTGCCTGAACATATGCCTTGGCAAAAAATAGTCACCCACTCTGATATTAATAATTAATCTTTGGTTTGCTAACTAATCAAGTTAATTTTCAAAAACCATGTAAATGTGCTACTTTCAGAAATTATAACATACCATTGCTGTTGATTTAACATGATTCCTACGAATCTTCTGTGTTATTTCCTCCTTGTTTATCCAACTGCTGTGGTACAGTTGCTTCAGAGAGTAGACGTAACTTGATTCTCCACAATTTTGCTGCTTTTGTTTATCTTAGGATTATGTCCAGATGTAGGATCCGATTGATCTGCATATGTATGGGAGTGGACCATGCCAGGAACACTTTTTTTTCTGGGCTTGTGCGCCTTTACACCTTGTGGGCATTGACTCCAATAACATTTGACTGATATATGTATGTTTTCCTTTTTTAAAAGTAATATTGAACAGAGCAGAGTAGTTAAGGCATTTTAGCGCTACAAAGCTGGAGGGCTGGTTTGCGTGTCATCAACTCCCATTTCATGTTGTATAATCCTATGAACCAATTAGCCTCCTTATGCTACATGGTCACTTCCTAAGAGAGACCACAGGACTTAGTTAGTCTAACTAAGTAATGCATTTTAAATAAATAAGTAGTGTTAGGGCACGTGAATGATATTGCTACACTGCTTTTATGAATTGTGACATTTCTCTAAAAGTCACCCACCTTGTTTAGCTGTTCAAGCTAGTTTTTCCCAACTCTCTAGGAATATGGCTACCTATAATCGCATGCTCACAGATCTGATCCACTTACTTATTTAACAAAAGTTCTTAACAATGTGTTTCACTTTTTACTTTTAAAATGTTATGTCTTTTGATTTTATATGCAACTTAATATTTGTACTCTGTACAAATAACCACAGCCTTTTAACTAAGCAATCTGTATCAGTTTGTTAAATTTTGTTTCAGCTTTGCTACTTTTTTTCTAGTAATCTAAAATTTTATCAATTAAATTAAAGTAGAATTGAGCTTATGGTAAAACATTATGGCCATGATCCAGAGACCTCACAATTGTGCTAGCTACTTGGGGAATGCATAGTTTGCAATGAGTTTAGTACATAAAACAGTAATGCCATTATAGGTTCATAAAGGGTCTTACTCACCTTATGGCCAATGAGGTCATCAAGAAGCTCAGCCATATCACAAAATACTGACAGATGTGCCCCATATATCCCAGATCAAATGTTGTAATTTCCCCATCCAGTCAGCCAGACTGGTTTTAAAAGTTGTTGGGAAGTACTCTGCATGATAGGTAAGGACAGGTCATTCCAGAAATGAGGGATGTCTGGCAGTAAGTACTTGTCATGCCATCTGGTTATGTTGCTGTAGTAACATTGGTTTAGGGGGTTAGAGCATGTTTTTGATTTACTAATGTTTCTGTTTAGATGAAGGAGTTCAAAGAGTGCTGTGTCATTCATAGCAAAGAAGGTTAAGCAGAGATCACCCCTACGAAGTCTGTATGAAACTGAGTAGAGGATTAGAGTTTTTAGGCTATCAAGGTTGTTACAGGTACTGAGACCAAAAATCTTAATAGGGAGGAAACTTTGAAGTCACTTGAGCTGTTTTAAGTACTTATCACAGTATATCCTGAGGAGTGGCATTGCATTCAGTGATGGGCCTAATAAAGATGGGATAAAATGGGACTATATTTTTGGAACTTTGAGAAGATACTGCAAAGAATAATTTGTGCAAGATAGAAGGATTATCCAACCATGGCAGACTTGGCTGTCAAAGGAGAGTTTGTTATTAACATAGGTGTTTAGGTCCATGATGACTATCAGATTTTAGTGGACTGATATCTATTTGGTATGCAGTATCAACGTTAGATTCACGGAAAGAAACAATGCTGCATTTCTTGGTGTTGTGGGTAAGGCCATGATTAACAAAACAAGCATTTGCTTTATCTAGCCCTTGTTGTAGAATTTGATCACCAGAATGGGATTTGATAACTGCTCCCAGTATGCAATCATCAGCAAACATAATTTGCTACAGTCCCTTGATATCAGCTTTAATTTCAGAGATGTATATACCAAACCAAAAGTGGCTCAATCAAGAGTCCTGTGGGACACCACTGATGTCATATTTCTGTCTGGAGGAAATAAATCTTAATGATATGGATTATATCAGAAAACCAATCATCTATCCAACAATCTAGGTATAAGTAATGCTGACTTGATACAATATGTTAATAAACCTAACACATGAGACAGTGTCAAGGCCTTGACAAGCTCCAGGTAGGCATTACAGTCTATATGCCCCTTAACCATGGCCTTGATAACTCTTGTAAAGAAGTGAACCAGACTGAGTAGTCATGGTCTGCCTTTTACAAAAACAAATTGATATGGATGCAGGGATATAATGCCATCTATTTCATTGTTTATTAGCTCAGCTACACCATGTTCCATAGCCTTGCAAACAGTACTAGTGAGATTAACAGTCCTGTAATGATCCAGGTTCACTAGGGAGACATTTGTGTAAGGGAAGCAGAACAACTATACCACACACCTTGAGGATTTAACTAGTGAAGAGACTGTAGGTTTTTTGCTTCCTATGACATGTTTTTCAAGAGACATCCAGGGTATTGTCAGGACCCATGGAACTGATATTTTTAATTTTGGAAAATTCCAAAAACACTTGGTCCAAAGTGATGTTTGGGAGGAAAGTGTGAGGGGAAATTGAAGGACAGAGGAGAGGGTGGCTGTGGTAAAGCCATAAGAGAATTTGCCTGTAAATATATTGGCAATGTCTTTGCAGTCACCAAAAGAGGGGCCATTAGAGATAATTTGAGTATAGAAATGTTAGAAACATCTAATCTTCTTAATAGAGTTGAATAAGTCCTTATGGCTGTCTACGTAGTTGCAACACTAAGTCCATAGCTGACCTTGTATTTCTTAATGGTAAATTTAAGGAACTTTACCAGAGTCTAATTATTTTAGAATGAGGGAATTAGTATCTTTTAGAGAAGGATGGGAGTGTTTTCCTTCTTTCTTACAGATTTTGTTGATGTGGTCGTTCCATCACGTCAGTTTAGTTTTTAACTTCCCATTATGATTACATTGGCTGAATTCAATACCCCAATCCATTCATCCAAGAAGGAGCAAAATTCAAAGTAGGAAACAGACTCATTTGAAAGATCTGATGGGAAAGTATGTAATTTGTGATTATCAAGAATATAAGTAAATAGTAGCTAATTAGTTTTAGGTTAATCTCTAAATCTAGAAGAGTTTCCAGGGAGAAGGCCATAGCAAGATGATCAGATCTGACAAGGGAATAGGTAAAGGTTGGAGTAATCCCTGACTCTAGAAGAGTTTCCAGGGAGAAGGCCATAGCAAGATGATCAAATCTGACAAGGGAATAGGTAAAGGTTGGACTAATCCCTGACTCTAGAAGAGTTTCCAGGGAGAAGGACATAGCAAGATGATCAGATCTGACAAGGGAATAGGTAAAGGTTGGAGTAATCCCTGACTCTAGAAGAGTTTCCAAGGAGAAGGCCATAGTAAGATGATCAGATCTGACAAGGGAATAGGTAAAGGTTGGAGTAATCCCTGACTCTAGAAGAGTTTCCAAGGAGAAGGCCATAGCAAGATGATCAGATCTGACAAGGGAATAAGTAAAGGTTGGAGTAATCCCTGACTCTAGAAGAGTTTCCAAGGAGAAGGCCATAGCAAGATGATCAGATCTGACAAGGGAATAGGTAAAGGTTGGAGTAATCTCGGACTCTAGAAGAGTTTCCAAGGAGAAGGCCATAGCAAGATGATCAGATCTGACAAGGGAATAGGTAAAGGTTGGAGTAATTCCTGACTCTAGAAGAGTTTCCAGGAAGAAGGCCATAGCAAGATGATCAGATCTGACAAGGGAATAGGTAAAGGTCAGATTTGACTATGGTGTAGATAACGAGCAAGGTGATGAAATCCGAGGAAGCATTTGTGAGGATAAGATAAAGAAGATGAATCACTCTTTTTGGACAGGAGGTCAGTTTGGTCAAGTACATTAGCATTTACAAATGTATAGGACAATGATGGGCAGCAACATGCGTGGTACTGAGTAGTAAATCTGATGCTTATCTTACAGATCGAAAGGAAGGAGTCTATGTGTCAGCAAATAAGCACACAGAGGTGACCCAATTCAGTGTGTAGCTCAGTGTTGACATTGCAACAAGGCTAATGGTGTGCATAGCCCTTATAAGAATGCTGAGTCAACAACATACATATCCAGTAAGGTCAGGTTCATAACTACCATGGTGCACATGATTTCTGAAAGATATATATTTTGTTTCTGTTAGCACTACAGTGCTCTTTTTTGTGACTGAGTCTGTTGCATGTAGAATGACACTATGTTATTACTATTGGGAAGATTGTTGAGATACAAATAGCAGCAACATATAAAACCTGGAGTGTGAACCCCCTGAAAACCAACACAGAACCACAGAGGATGCAAAAACTCATTGACCATCACTGAGGAATGAAAGGCCACTGGCAGCTATCTAATCTGTGGAGCAACACAGCAGGACAAATCATTCCAATGGCCTGCAAATAACTCTACTGGTGATGTCATAAAGTCAGTGTCTCAAAACATTCATGAAAAAAATGTGACGAGAATGCTTCCTTGTATACAACAGCTTCTAGACTCTTGTATTACATTACAATTATTTGTAATGGATAATTTGTATGATAGCAAGCATACTTCAGTCCAGGAAAAGATATATGTTGAATTTTGAGCACCTTTTTTTTTTTTTTGTAAAGAACCCTATTTCATTAAGTACCCTTATGCCCTGTATGTATTTGTTTCCTATTATGGTATTTCTCTAAACTTTCCTATATCATCTTATTCATCTGACACAAACTTTGACTGAGAAACTGAATAATTTGCACAGGCTCTGGATTGCATTGCATAAGTGGAAATTCCTTAAGATTCCAAGAGCAGGATAAGTAATTTCCTACACTTATTTCACTGAACTGCACTTCTGAAAAGCGTATAATTGTGCTATTCAGTTGATCTACTACATGTTTGCACTGTTTAAAAGCTTTTTTATTGTTTCACTGCATTTATGTACTGTTTTATACAGTTTTAACATTACTTAACTGTAAACTGCTTTTGTAGTTTCTGTTTGTGAATGCTCTATCCGAGCTTTTCTGTGCATTTTTGTCTGTTTACAGTTAAAAGCATTCTCGAGTCTGCTCCTTGATCTGTTTAAAACTTTCATTTAGTGGCTATAGCTAGGAACTGTAATAGTGTGCATTACTATAATTGCATTTTTTATTTAAATTACAAATTGTAAACTGCTTTTTCATACCGAGACTTGCATTTTCTCTTTGTGGGTGTTCTTTCTATGCTTTTAAAGTGAGGTTTCTGTGTTCTGCTCAGGTGGCATAATCTTGATAGAGGCCTGTTGTCTAGGCTGGTAGTTTTGTTTGAGTTTCCTGTGTTTCTGGCAGCCATTTTCTGCTGATCGTCTTCATTATTATTGAGAGTAACAAGGCCTCCTGACCTTCTGTAGTACGAGTGATTGGGTAATAGCAGGGGCTGAGTAGTAATCTGATCTTCCAACTCTTCCATTCTTACTGCTATATAAACCCTATGTCTTATAAAGGTTCGGCTTGTATTGTCAGGCTCTGGATTGCATTGCATAAGTGGAAATTCCTTAAGATTCCAAGAGCAGGATAAGTTATTTCTTACACTTATTTCACTGAACTGCACTTCTGAAACGCTTATAATTGTGCTATACAGTTGATCTAGTACATTTTTGCACTGTTAAAAAGCTTTTTTTATTGTTTCACTGCATTTAAGTACTGTTTTATACTGTTTTAACATTACGTAACTGCTTTTTCTACTGAGAGTTGTATTTTCTGTTTGTGAGTGCTCTATCCGAGCTTTTCTTGCATTTTTGTCTGTTTACAGTTAAAAGCATTCTCATGTCTGCTCCTTGATCTGTTTAAAACTTTCATTTAGTGGCTATAGCTAGGAACTGTAATAGTGTGCATTACTATAATTGCATTTTTTATTTAAATTACAAATTGTAAACTGCTTTTTCATACCGAGACTTGCATTTTCTCTTTGTGGGTATTCTTTCTATGCTTTTAAAGTGAGGTTTCTGTGTTCTGCTCAGGTGGCATAATCTTGATAGAGGCCTGTTGTCTAGGCTGGTAGTTTTGTTTGAGTTTCCTGTGTTTCTGGCAGCCATTTTCTGCTGATCGTCTTCATTATTATTGAGAGTAACAAGGCCTCCTGACCTTCTGTAGTACGAGTGATTGGGTAATAGCAGGGGCTGAGTAGTAATCTGATCTTCCAACTCTTCCATTCTTACTGCTATATAAACCCTATGTCTTATAAAGGTTCGGCTTGTATTGTCAGGCTCTGGATTGCATTGCATAAGTGGAAATTCCTTAAGATTCCAAGAGCAGGATAAGTTATTTCTTACACTTATTTCACTGAACTGCACTTCTGAAACGCTTATAATTGTGCTATACAGTTGATCTAGTACATTTTTGCACTGTTAAAAAGCTTTTTTTATTGTTTCACTGCATTTAAGTACTGTTTTATACTGTTTTAACATTACGTAACTGCTTTTTCTACTGAGAGTTGTATTTTCTGTTTGTGAGTGCTCTATCCGAGCTTTTCTTGCATTTTTGTCTGTTTACAGTTAAAAGCATTCTCATGTCTGCTCCTTGATCTGTTTAAAACTTTCATTTAGTGGCTACAGCTAGGAGCTGTAATTGTAATTTTTTTCCCACCCACTCACCCTAGTGTTGTGTGTTCTTATACTTGGTGGCTTTGCAGTTGCCCGCCCATACTGTATATTTGATCTGTGACACTCCTCCCAGTCTAGTGTCATTAGTTCACTCAATATAATAGAGAACATTTGTGAAGGCCAACCCACTCAGATTCTTAACATTGAATTAACTTCTGTTCCAGCTTTCTCCATTTCCACTTTACTAGAAAAAAAATTCTAAGCTTGCTTCCCCCCTTTCCAGTGACAGGTCAGATATGGATTTGCTGTGTCCTGGACTGTTTGTGAGCTCCTAAGGCCCCCCACCTACTTAACTGGGGTTAAACTATTCCTGGCACCATAAAGTCTGTTCTTCAAAATTTCCCTTGCAACTAGCCAGCTTTTTAGTTTTAGCACTCATCTGTTTCTTCAATCTCAGCACTTGTTCAGAACTCATTGTAAGCACTAAATAAGTTACAAATTACTACAGCACTCAACTTTCCTCACTTGTCTAGAGGAAAACAGTTTTTAGTACTTAATAAATGAGCACCTATTCAGGCATATCTAAAGGTCAGCTCCCGGTGTTGTCTCCTGTCTACCTGATGAATCTGGGTATCTTGGGACAATGCAGCAATTGCCTCATGTACACAGACAACCCTCTCCTTGTACCACCCAACACTACAAACTGTGAGAGATGCACTTATATAGCCAAACTGGAAGCAAAGCTCTCTTCACCAAAGACTGGCCTAGACAGTCAAGAGGAGAAGGTAAACACTTGCACTGCACCACACTCATCACATAGTCCCTCAAAACCTACACCACCAAAACACACACACAGAAGCACAAAACACACACCTACAATCGCGGAGGCACTCAGTAGAAATCTGCACAAACAACAGAGACCTCCAAAGAAGAAATGCAATCAACCTCCACCCCCAATGCAACCCAAATGACACATAGCCCACACACTCAGTGTGCCACTCAACTACAGCCCATAAGGCATAATGTACCCAACATTCTAGTCATAGGTGACTCTATAGTCAGGCACACTGATGTTCCAGTCACCAGGCTAAACAAGGAAAAAGTTACTGTCTGCTGCCTGTCAGGTGCCAGGATCCGCCACATAACACACACACTTAGGTCACTCCACAACAAGTACAAATATGACTCTGTCATTGTCCATGTTGGTCTGAATGACCTAAGATGTACCTCCCTGGACTACATGAAAAGAGACATGGAGGAGCTCTCTGATCTTGTAGCCCAGGCCGGTATGACCCTAGCCCTGAGCAGCATCCTGCCATCACCCAGAATGACACCACAGTATAAGGCCAAAATGATTGACTTTAACAATTGGCTAAGCTTCTGGTGTCATTCTAAAGGAATCCAGTATCTGTCTGCCTGGGATGACATGATCGACAGACCACACTGCTTTGCCAGAGATGGCCTGCACCTATCGCCCTTGGGATTCTGGATACTGGCAAAGGCTCTTGTCACCCCATAGTGCCTTTTTTAAGCAAGGTTCAAATGACAAATTCACCACCATAGCAGGTACAAGCAAGCAAAATCTGAGGGTAATGCTACTCAATACTAGATGTCTAAACCTCAAAATGCACTCACTCGAGGCACTCCTTAAAATGGAGAACATTGACATCTGTGCAGTGACAATGACCTGGTTCAAAGCTCCACAGAGCACCCCTACATTACCAGGCTATAATTCATACCGCATCTTTCGGCCACCAAACCTGGACCGAAACACTAAAGCTGGAGGCGTGTCCATATTCATTAAGGATATCCACACCTCCAAGCTAGTTGCTCAGTATAATGCATCTGAGATTAGCCAAGTTCAACTAACTCTGGGCAAAACCACAATCCAGATTGTACCTTGCTACAGACCCCCCACAATGCCCCAGGATTCCCACTCCCCTTTTCTTGATACACTGGAAAATATTAAGGTACAACCCAACACTCTAATAATGGGTGATTTCAACTACCCTACCATTAACTGAGAAAACTACTCATGTACTAACTCTTTTGCTCAACGTTTTCTGGAAATCATCAATTCCAATGCCTTGGATCAATTTATCCACACCCCCAACAGGGGCAGCAATATCCTAGACCTGGTCATCACCAACATGGGTGACCGGTGTTCCACACCAGAGGTCAGCTCCTCGTTGGTCAGATCCGACCACAAGCTAATCACCCTAGACATCCACATCCCGCTCCCACCCCCCATTAGGAAAACAACCGTAAAAAATGTCTCCAAAGCCAACTTCACGCTTCTTAAGACAGAAGTGGCAAACTTCACGACACCCATGCAGATGGACAATAAAGGTACAACTGTTGAATCCTGCACAAATGCACTTTATAAGCACTTGCATGAGTGCATGGATCATGCTGTCCCTAACAGAACCAAGATGCTATCCTCCAAAAAAAGGAAGCCAATCTGGTGGTCTTCTGCCATAAACAAACTCTACAACAGAAGACAGAAACTGTTGCAAAAAAGAGTAAAATCCCACGATTGGAGGAACTCCCTGGTCAGCCTCAGTAAGAAGCTGAGATCCCTCATAAAATCCTCCAAAGCTAGTTATGAAAACAAAATTGCCACTGATTGTAAAGACAACCACAAAGCATTCTATAGCTATGTCAAAAATCTCAATGGCAACACTCAGATCTGCTCTGAGTTACAGCACAATGACAACAAATATACAGAACCAACTGATATTGCCAGCATCCTGGCAGATAGGTTCAGTGCTAACTTTACCCCCCTCTCATCCCCTAAAGGGCCCATCTTTATACCAGAAGAATGCAAAGTTCCTGTAATCACACCTGCACAGGTAAAAACCTCACTCTCCAAAGCCAAGAACACAGCATCCATGGGACCTGACAACATCCCAGGCTGCCTTCTACATGAACTACAGAAAGAACTGGCACCCCACCGAAGTACCATGTTCAGTCATAGCCTCACCTCAGGCTTTGTGCCCATTGAATGGTGCACCACAACAGTTATCCCACTCCACAAAGGGGGGGGGCACAACAGACCCTGGGAACTACCGCCCCATTAGCCTGACGAGCCTCATCTGCAAGGCCATGGAACTTATCATCATGGAACTCATAAACAAAGACACTGGAGATCTCCAAACTCTGGACCCCACACAGTTTGGGTTTGTAAAAGACAGATAATGTCTCCTAAACCTGATAGACTTCTTTGAATTAGTCACCAAAGCCATAGATGAGGGTAAGGTGGCTCACACAGTCTATCTAGATCTTGCCAAAGCGATCGGCACCATCCCCCACTCTGGAATAATAGATAAACTCACTAAACTAGGTATAAATCCCTATGACACAAGATGGGTTACCAACTGGCTTACTGACAGAACCCACACCATGACAGTAGCAGACTCCAAATCAGACTTTAGACCAGTGACAAGTGGAGTACCACAGGGTTCAGTCCTGGGTCCCCTCCTGTTTGGCATCTACTTCTCTGAAGTACAGGCTAACACAGAAGGTCTTTGGCTAACTAAATTCACAGATGACTGCAAACTAGAAGCCATAATCAAAACTCCTAATGATGTGGACATCCTACAAAAGGGCCGCACTGAGACAGATGCCTGGTGTCAAAGACATGGTCTCAAGCTCAATGCCAAAAAGTGCATTGTCATTCCCTTTGGTAAAAACTCTGTACCCATGAACTACCACATAGGCGGTAGTCTACTTAACACTGAAAGTGTGATAAGAGACCTTGGGACACAGGTGGACAGTAGTCTCCCTTTGATAATCACATTGTCACAGTGGTCAGGAAATCCTTCTATGTGGCACACCTCATCACAAAAGGTTTTTCATCCAGAAAAAAAGAGGTCATTGTTCCCCTCTACTCATCACTCATTAGACCCATTATAGAGTACAACGCCCCTTTTGGTATGTACCTCACAAGACATCTACAACAACTGGAAAGGCCACAAACAGATGCCTTACGCAGACCGTCTAAAAAAACTCCAGCTTTACTCTGTCGCATATCGCCTACTCAGGGGCGATCTCTGCCTAACATACAAAGCTATGTCAAACCTAGAGCTGTTGGACATGCTCTACTTAAAGAAATCCCAATCCCTCCAAGCTACACGCTCTAGGGACATAAACCTTGTCACCACAATAAACGGAACATGCTGGAGGGATAGATTCTTGTCCCAGAGACTTCCCATACTCTGGAACAGACTACCTATCTATGTCAAACAGTGCTCCTCATTAACACTCTTCAAGAAAAATCTTGATGATTGGATGGGTAATAGGAAATTCACCCTGGGGATCACTTCTGTAGTTCTACTTGACAGGGGCACAGGAAAATAATTTTCTTGGGTGGTGAAAGCCAGAGTACCTTTTTGGCTAGGCTTGTATAGGCCCTAGGGCCAATGGCCTAGTACCTACCTATGAACCTATGAACCTATTTCATGTATGTATGATGCAGCACAGTCTTAAATAAATCTCACTAAATGGCTATTTTACTCTCCTGATGACATCAGTGCTTGTAAAAGGCTGGGTAGTGCTAGTAAGCATTCTGTGTCACATGGTCATTGCTGACATGTGATGTGTCCCATAGATACCTGAGTATTCTACTAGCTATCTGTACCTGTGGTGGTGGTGCCATATGTACAAAACTCTTCATTATGTATGTAAAGATTCATATATACATACACACATACATACATACACATACATTCATATATACCTTTATTAATTTATTAATTTTATTTTATTTTCCATTTGTTAACCGGGCTAGTCTAACTGGATATATGTCCATTTTCAGTAGAGGGCCAGGGATAAAAGCTCCAAGACAGATACAGACAGACAAGATCTTTTATGTTACAAAAATAGACATAGACAAATATTTCTGCACATTTCGTAAAACTATTTACAGTATTTAGAGCTAATTATTTACATACACTAGTAGCTAATACAGCTTCATATTTCTGCATACATGCTTTCATGTTGCACTAAAGGACAGTAATTAGAAGAGCAAGTAGAGTTAGTAAAGATACTAGTAGCAGTAATGATTGTTTAGTCAGGGTTACTACAAGGGCAAAGCCAGTGTGTTTTCAGGAAAATTTTAAGTTTTTGTTTAAAAAGTGATAAGGAAGGAAGTAAGTTCAGTAGGTAGAAGGTTCCACTTTTTCCCAATTGTATTTGAGAACAGAGAGTCCCCTGCCATGTTGTTAGCCTTATTGATGTTAATTAGGAGTTTATTTGATGAACGCAAGGCATTGAGATTTTTATAAGGGGTTATGAGGTCTAGGAGTAATGGAGTATTGTTAGGCTGGTTAAGGATCTTATGGGCAATAGTAAGTTGGCTGAATTGAAGCTGATTTTGTAGTTCAAGCCACCTGAGCTGTTTGAGATTATGACAGTGATGGGTTCTGAAAGGTTTACCAGTGGCAAATCTGACAATGCTGTTATAGGAGGTAGCTAGTTTGAGAAGATTATTTTTGGATAGGTTGGTATATATTGGTGAGACATAGAGAAGAGTAGAGATTAGATGGGAGTGGGCAATGGTAGGTCTTGCTGTTGGCATTAGGAAGGGTTTTGTTTTATAGAGGGAGCCAATTTTTCTGTTAACTGATTTTATAATGTTGTTAATATGGGTATCAAAGTTAAGGTTGTTGTCTATTGTGATCCCTAGGAGTTTGGTGGTAGAGTCTGGTGATATGAGGGTGCCATTATTAGAGATGACTGAGAAGCCTATTGGTGTTGACCTGCTAGTAGGAGTAAAGACCAGGAGCTTTGTTTGTATGGGATTCCAAAGGAGGCAGCGCTTTAAAAACCATGTCTCAACTATGTTAAATACCTTCTGGGTTTGGGATTGCAGTTCAGATGCAGATTTAGCTGTACAGATTAATGTAGAATCATCTGCCTATTGTATACAAGCTGTATTGGGAAGAGCTAAGTAGAGATCATTAATAAAAATTGAAAATAAGAGAGGACTTAAAATGGAGCCCTGGGGTACGCCCAGTGTGACCGGCAGGTGAGATGATAGTTTATTCTGCCAGAGTACTGCTTGTTGCCTGTTGCTCAGGTAGGAAGTGAACCATTTTACAGATAGAAAATCTAGGGAAAGTGATTTGAGAAGATAAATAAGCAGTGAGTGGTTTACCATATCAAAAGCCTTTGAAAGATCGATAAATAGAGCTGAAAAGAGTTCATTGTTATTGCGGTATCTATTAATGGTGTCAGTAAAGGATAAGAGGGTAGTAGTGGTACTATGGTATGGCCTAAAGCCATGTTGACTTTTGGCTAGTATGTTGTGTTGAGTGAAATGGCCTATTAGCTGATGAATAATGCATTTTTCCATTATTTTTGCTAAGGGGGATAGAAAGGTTATGGGCGGATAGTTTGAATAATCATTGGAGTTGCCACCTTTGTATAGGGGGATGATGTGTGAGATTTTCCAGATGGCAGGGATGGATCCTTCCTTAATGGTTCTATTTATTAGGATGGCAATAGGATAGGTTACTGCTTTAGCTGCTCTTGGCAGATACTCAGCAGGAATCTGGTCAGTGGAAGGGGTACAAGGCTTAAGTTTAGCTAGCAGTTTGAAAATGGAATTAGTAGAGATGGGTTGTAGTAGGAAGGTAGGAGGCGTGCTAGTCATAGGGGTAGGGAGGTTGGAAGTGTCAGGGGGTAGCTGACTGGCTAGAGATTGCATGGCTTCTGTGAAGAAGGAGTGAAAGTCATTTGCAGTTTGGAAGGGAGTCTCATGATTAGCTCCTATAGGGGTTGGTGTACTGGAGTGTCCTGGGTATAGGAGTTTATTGATACTTGCCCTGAATCATTGAGGGTTATTTTGGTGTGTTTGCTGTATTTTACAGTAAAAGGTTTTTTTTGTCTAAGAGTATAGATTTTTTTTGTTGTGTTTCTTATTTGTCTAAATATTTGTTGATAGGATGTGTTTTTAGTAGTTCGTCACCTAGTCCAGGCTTTATTTCAGAGTAGGATTTTTTGCCTGGTATCTTTGAATAGCCATGGGGCTGGATTTGACCTGATTCTTATTTTACATTTGGGTGCATGCTGGTCTAGGATATTTAAGAATTTAGTGTTAAAGTATTGGACAGCCTCTTCCAATGTGAGGGTTTTTAGATTAGTCCAATCACAGGCACTAAGTTCGCTCTGGAATAGTTTTTGGTTAAATTGTTTGTTGGAACATAGTCCTGCATGATGTTGGGTGTGAGATATCTATTCTTTGTCTGATTATATAGGTCAAGCAGTGGTCACTTACATTGTTAGGGAAGATACCTACTCTATAAGTTTGGTGGTGATTAGTGAGTATCCAATCTAAGGTGGTCTCTTTTTGGTTTGGTTTGTTAATTCTAGTTGGGGAGGTGATGGTCTGAGAGAAGCCATGAAGGTTAATATGTGCAGTGGGATGCTCAGTATTGATGCACTTCCAGTCAATATTGACATCACCAAGGATTATAGTTTCTTGTGGGAAGGTTGCTGAGACCCAGCTAAGAATATCCTCCAAGGAGTTAATGTTATTTCCAGGAGGTAGATAGATACAAATGATATTTATGGATTTACTAGAATTTAGCTGAATCTTCGAAATGAGGACTTCTGCATTATTATCTTTAGCTGGGTTATAAGGTGAGGTGGTAACTTGTAGTCCATCCTTGAAAAGAATTACTACTCCCCCTCCTTTTCTCTTTTTACGGTCATGTCTTAATATATTATGTCCTGGTGGGATAATTTCATTATCTTGAGTTTGTGGCTTTAACCAAGTCTCTGTGAGGCATAAAATATCAAAAGATTATATATCTAAGAGAGAATGGAGATGAGAAACTTTATTATTGAAACTTTGGATATTGAGATGTGCTATCAGGAGTGAGTTGGGGAGTTTATTAGGGCTGAGTGTGATAGAGGGATTGGTGGTATGAAGATCAGAAGGTAGGACATTTGCTGGTCCTGGATTAGGATGGATGTCACCATTTTGTAAGGAATGCTTTTTTAGAATGTGCAATTTGTAATGTAGATTACTTAATAGAAAATGAGCTTTCTTGGTTGAGGGATTATAGCATTTGATGTGGGACAGTCTGTGAAACTTTGAAAGTATGTAAGTAGGTGTAGCTATTATATTTATGTTATTGTGGGATATAGTGAGGGTTTGTGTGGATGTTTGCTTAGGTGGGTAGTGGAACTGGAGGTAATATAGGTGTTCAAAGGAGGTTAAGTGATAGGCTGAGGTTATAACAGATACAAGTGTGGTAGTGAGTAGTACTTTGGTTAGTGTCGAGGTAGTTGTGGTAGGCATGGTGAATACAGTTGGTTGAGGGGTACTGTCCAGTGGTAGGTAGGAGAGGTCTAAGGAGATACAACACTAGGCAGTGAGAGCTGTGATTGATTAAGTAGAGAAAAGGGGTGTGGTGCTACTTATGCAGGATGGTGGGACTATCTGATATGTTGGATGGAGAGGAAGGTGTGGCCAAGAAGTATAAGTCTAGGACCTCTGGGGTGGCTGGGAATTGGGGGTAGGGTAGGGGAGCGGAGTCAGCCCGCAGGGCAAACAGAGCAGGATGAGCCAGACAGCCAAGAGTGTGAAACACCAAATAAAACCAATCAGTAAATCATACAGGGACAGTTCTTAGCAGGTGAGTTTTAGCTTAACTGGCAGAAATCAAACATTGGTAAGTGTTTGGGTGTTGGGTGGATAAGATTTGGGGGACTTTGGCTGCATTTCATACATATTATACCTTAAAATAACATCCTTTAGCTGTGTACTCTTGTAACTGCTGTTATACCATACAGCCATATAAAGATCAGTGACTGCCCTATTATTCGTAGTAGCACTTCTGTAGTTTCACATACAACAGTGTTCTTTGAAAGCGATATGCATGATTCTTGTTTCACATTTACTGTATATCTGCTCCAAACACAGTACTTTAAGCCACAGTTACATATTGTCTACTGCAAAGTGTTGAAAACTCTTCAATGACTTTCAAGAGAGACACTCTTGACAGATTACCAAACTGCACTTGCCCTACTCAATGCAAGCGATGACACTGAATCCCACATACAATGTAAACAAACTAACTACCAAACACCAAGAGCTCCTGTATACTTCAATTATAATAGTACAGCTAAAGTGAGGAGATTAAATGGCCTAGAACAAATATCAGCAGAACTGCATATAAGTTTAATTATATTAAAAAAATTGTGTTATACAGTGCAGAAAAATATAAAGCATATCCATAAACATCATTTGTCACTTTACTCGTGTGATCCACAGCACCCCCTTCTTTTTCTTCTTCGTTTGCATTTTCTTCTTCTCCACCCTTTTCAAATGACCTTTGTAATAGTAATTAGAGAAAGGGCAACCTATACATCACATCCCTGATGGCAGAACAAGCATTTTCCAGCAGGGTGTTAACGTACAGGTAATTGCCATGCAAAACAAGTCACCACTTCATGGCAGCATATTAAGCTGCAGTAGAGCTCAGACAGTTAAAAGCAGTGGGAGCAAGATTAAAAGAAAAAGTAAATAAAACAAAAAAAAGTTGCATATGTGTGTATATTTGTGTTTGTGCATGCATATTTGAGTATGTGCTTGCATGTGTGAGATCATAAGAGAGACAGATGGCACTGACTGCAACAGGCAGTCCATGAACACAGAATTTTATACATTTAAAGATATGAAACTCTTAATGTCTTGCATTATTGACTCACTTCAATCCTCAGAGAGTTACCCAAAAAATCAGTGGTACTAAGCAGCATAATTAGGGACAGTAAAGGGGGGTTGCAATGCCTTGCATTCTGTGTTTTTTAAATTGATTTATTTGCTTACAATGAGGCATTTGAGGACATGTTCCTCATATATGTGTGTGTGTGTGGGGGGGGGTATGGGGTTGCTATATATATTTATTTGAGTCCATCTGTCTGTGTTTCTGAATGTGTGTGTGTGTGTGTGTGTGTGTGTGTGTGTGTGTGTGTGTGTGTGTGTGTGTGTGTGTGTGTGTGTGTGTGTGTGTGTGTGTGTGTGTGTGTGTGTGTGTGTGTGTGTGTGTGTTTGTGTGTGTGTGTATGCATGTCTGAGTGTGTGTGTGTGTGTGTGTGTGTGTGTGTGTGTGTGTGTGTGTGTGTGTGTGTGTGTGTGTGTGTATGTGTGTAGACATTAAATAGTTTTGTAACTTATTTTTTGGGATATAAAATACTTAATCCAGTGGCAATTACATATACTAGTCTACAGCAAATACAAAACATTAGGCAGAGGAACTATTAAATATTGATTGTTCTTTGTAATAATTGACGTGAGAGTCTTATTACATTCCTGAAAATAAACAAATATAAACAGATATGTATTACTGTCTTGTTCATCCTCCTGGTGACAGTACAGCATACTGGAATGTACCCTGTATTAAATATCTATAACAATTCATCAAGAAAAAATACTACTAGGTGATGTCAATATCAATTGTTTGGACATAACCTCTAACTCCCCCACATCTAGCATCAACTTATTTGGTTACACACAAGTAATTAATATCCCCACACATTACAGCAATACATTAAATTCCCTATTAGAGTGCCTCCATGTATCAGACTCTAGCAAATGCACTACCTCAGGTACAATGTCTGACTGTCTCAGTGATGATCTTTCAGTCTATACAACCAGGCATCTCACATATTCACTTAAACATTACGTTTATAAAAACTGCAATTTCTCCAAGTTTAATCCAGAAATGTTCATTACTACCCTATAATCTATTAATTGAAATATCTTAAAAATCCCCTCCTCCTTAGATGATGTTGCAATTGAATTCAGTACAGCTTTCTTAAATATCCTAGCCTCTTCCTCTTAGGAGGAAGAGGCTAAAAAGAAATATTATAATTTGTCTGTCCAAAAAGAGTAGAATGTTAATCCAGAATACAGAAAAAGCATGGAAAGAATGGCAAAAATATAAAACCCCATAGTATCTAGAAAATGTCATATCCCTTTGCAAATGTATTAAAAAGCTAATAAATGAAGACAAGAAACAGAAATACTAACAACATTTAGAACAAAAGTAAACATCACCCTAAAAATTTTGGTAAGCCATTAAACAAATCATACATCCCAAACAAAAAAAAATCAGTTAAAACCCCTCTCCCAATAACTCACCATTTGAAACTGCAATAGAATTCAATTATTATTTCATAGATAGTATAATATAGTATCCCTAAACAAGGATTCCTCAGCATTTAATCTTAACCCTGCCACATATCACCACATCCACTTTCAGCTTCAAACCTGTGCTCGCATCCTATATAAAACCACTCTTAAAAAAACTCAGACCGTGTTCTACTTCAGCTGATGACCTTCCAAGTGATTACCTTAAAATAGCAGCCAATAGCATTATCTGTCCTGCCTCAATCCTTATTAACAGGTCAGTTCAAGAATCCCACATTTCCTCTCTTTGGAAAATATTAGACATTATCCCTCTACACAAGGAGGGAAGTTCAACAGACATCATTAACTATAGACTTATATCAATCTTATCCCCCCTCTCCAAAATACTTGAAAAATGCATTCAAAAACAATTGCTAAACTATCTCCCACAAGAAGAACTCATATATCCCACATAAATGGCTTCCATCCCTCTCATTGTACTAAGACTGCAAATCTAACCTTTAAAGATACTGTCAATATAGCTAGACATAACAGCAAACTAGTCTCCTCCTCCTTATTTCTACATTTGCCTAATGCCTTCGACACAGTATGTCACAGCAAATTTCTACTCCAGATGTCCTCACTAGGTCTATCTCAGCCCGACATTCTATGGTTCAAAAGCTACTTGGCCACTAGGTATCAGTGGCACTCTATCCTCTCTCATAGATTCATAGGTTCATAGGTTAGTACTAAGCTATCGGCCCTAGGGCCTATACAAGCCTAACCATAACAATTCCCTGGCTATTTCTTCCCACACTATTTACTTCCCTGGACCCCTGTCTAGCATTGTAAATGACGTGATCCCCGGGGTGAATTTCCTTTCTCCCATCCAATCATCAAGGTTTCTTTTGACGAGGGCCAAGAGGCACTCTGCTTGACATGCATGGGCAATCTATTCCAGAGTCTGGGGAGTCTCTGGGTCAGAAACTTATCCCTCCAGCATGTTTTGTTTATTGTGATGACAAGATTTAGATCTCTGGAATGTGTGGCTCTGAGGGATTGGGATTTCTTTAAGTGTAGCATGTCCAACAGCTCTGGGTTTGACATGGCCTTGTATGTTAAGCAGAGATCGCCTCGGAGTAGATGATATGTGACAGAGTATAGCTGGAGTTTTTTAAGGCAGTCAGCATAGGGCATATGCTTTAGGCCTGTGATTCTTTTAGTGAGGTATTTCTGTGGCCTTTCCAGTTGTTGCAGATGTCTTGAGAGGTACATACCAAATGGGGCATTGTATTCTATAATGAGTCTAATGAGGGATGAGTACAGTGGGACAAAGACCTCCTTTTTTCTGGATGAAAAGCCCTTAGTGATGAGGTGTGCCACATAGAAGTATTTCCTGACTGTTGTGGTGATATGGTTATTGAAGGTGAGACCACTGTCCACCTGTGTCCCTAAGTCTGTTATCACACTTTCAGTGTTTAGTGTACTGCTACCTATGTGATAATTCACGGGTACATGTTTTTTTCCCAAAGGGGATAACTATACATTTCTTGGCATCTAGCTTAAGCCCATAGCTCTGGCACCAAGCATCTGTTTCTGTAAGGCCCTTTTGTAGAGTATCCACATCATTTGGGGATTCAATAATGGCTCCCATTTTGCAGTCATCTGTAAACTTTGTTAGCCAGAGTCCCTTAGTGTTGGCCTGTACTTCAGAGAAGTAGATGCCAAGCAAGAGAGGTCCCAGGGCTGAACCCTGAGGTACTCCACTTGTCACTTGTCTGGAGCTGGACTTAGAGTCAGCTACTTTTACAGTGTGGGTTCTGTCAGTAAGCCAGTTAGCAACCCATCGAGTGACGTAGGGATTAATGCCCAGCTTAGTAAGTTTATCTATGATTCCAGCATGGGGGATGGTGTCAAAGGCCTTGGCGAGGTCCAGATAGGCTGTGTGGACTGTCTTACTCTCATCCACGGCTCTGGAGACTGATTTGAAGAAGTCAATAAGGTTCAGGAGACAAGATTGGCCCTTCACGAACCCAAACATGTGTCCCAGTCACCACTGGTGTACCACAAGACGTTATCCTTGGTTCCTGCTCTTTAGTGTTTTCACCAACACCATCTACATCCACACAACAGGCCTCCCTAATACAATACAGAGATGAATCCACACTCATATGACATCAGACAACCTGACACAGCTCCAAAAAATTACTGAGGAAACTTTAATAGCCACCGAACTGTAGCTTTGTAACTCACAACTCATGCTCAACCCCCCCCCCCAAAAAAGCGAACTACTTTTTTCACAACATCCTTTTCTCATGAAAAAAAATAAAATCTTCTCTGAAAAATAATACAACCAGTGTAGCCAATTTCTATAGCAAATTATTAGGGATGATAGTGGATGATAAGTTTAAATTTGACATATATATATGAAATTGCATAAAAAACTTACAAAAAACTAGTAATGCTTTATCGAGCCAAAAACTTTTTCATCAATGCAAATAAAACTACACTTGCCACTACTTACCTACTCCCCTCAATACTTTATGGCACTCCCATCATTACTAACCTCCAGGTATCACAAGAATCAAAATTTAAACAATGCTATAATAAAGTGGGTAAATCTGCAGCAAATACACCTTTCAGAACCTGCCACTGTATAGTACTAAAAAGCCTATACTGGTTAGAACATCCCCCATCAAGTAACATATACACTTCTGACTAACTTCTGACCACCGATAAAATTATCTAGCATCTGTCTGCTTGTTCAGTACTAAATACCATTCTACACAACTATGTTTTCACTTGGTCATTATGATCTAATGACCAAAACCTATCAAATTTGCTGGGCATTGTCTGTGCTCATACCATGTTGCTAAGGTCTAGAACTCTTTACATGAATCCAGCAGGTCAATGCCTCCCTCCAGTCTTTTTAAACCATTCTGAAAGACTTCCTAGATAAAATTTGCCTCTGTTCTTGCTCAACGTCAGGATAAACTATATCCCTAAATATAAATAATTACATCTTCATTCCTTACATCTCCTTACTCCCCCGTCTTCACTCACTTCCCTACTTCAATCAATTTCTCTCCTCTGAGACTCTATCTACACAAGCCAGATCCCTGCTTTTTCTCTCACTTCATATTAGAGTTTCTGTTTGTATTATACTAATTTTACTTTAATTTTTCCAAACTGGCTAAATTTTCTCTAAATATTAAATCATCATACAAGTTGTATCTATTTTAACCAATGTTTTCACATTATGTCTAATTGGGAATAATTTGTTTTTGTATTATTTTTGAAGATTGCAAATTATTGTTCTTAAAATGTTTTAGTAATACTTTGGAGTTTTTCTTCCGAGGCTTTGCTGAAAATGAGCGGCTACCAAGTCAGACTTTCCCGATAATCAAATGTCAGTAAATAAATAAATAATCATAGCAATTAAAAAAAAAAGAAACAAATAACAGATAGGCCATTCTCTAAATGCAATAATGCCAACCAAAGTGAGTGTTAGTGTGGAACCAATGCCTTTCCTGTGGTGTAGCAGCCCAATTCCACATCTCAAAGTGCATTATTTCCATAATAACACACACCTTGTCGGGTGTTATTGCTTACTTAATATACACATATCTTTTCTTTTTTACATATCTGATGCTATTCAGAAAAGTCATAGATCTAGTGTGTTCTACATAGATTCAATAGATATTAATATATAATTTGTATATTTTACTATATTGGTCAACTGTTGTTACTACTGTTAATGTTTGTTTTGAGCTTGTAACTTCTCTTAATTTGCCTGTAATTTTATGGAGTTTTTCTCACCATGTTTCTGCTGAATAGGAATAAATAACCTATTCATACTTGCCCAGGCAACAAAACAAATACAAATGAATGAAGTATTATTTAGTTAAGGCTATATGCTGTAAACCTCAGGCTGTAACATTGTCTATATTTACACTGGACCATTCTTTTATTTTTCTTCTCTCTCTCTCTCTCTCTCTCTCTCTCTCTCTCTCTCTTTCTATCCCATTTTTTTATCCACTGGATTTCTTCACACGGAAGATTCTGGTTTTCATATATAACAAATATTATGAAGACATTTCATATAATACATAAAAAGTTGACAGAATTACTGTATGAAAGCATACTAAAGCAGCTAAAACTCATTCAGATGTATTTGTGACTGCTTTGAACTGATGTTTGTGTATTGAATATTTTATAAAAACAACAAATGTATAAATAATGTAATAATAAAATAATGACACTATAACTATAACTTCTTTATTTACTGCTAGCACTTTAGCATATACCTTTATGGAGTTAAAAAGACAAAACTGAAAAACACACTTACAAATATCACTCATTAAGAAAATATCACTGCATCAAATATATTCAAAAATGTATAGGGAAAAAAGCTACCACTTTCAGAAGTACTTCAAATTCTGGTAGACAGCACAATACAGACAGTGACACTGTAATTCCTGTCTTGTAGGAGTGAATAGAGAAGAGGGTATGGGCTTGTGAAGAACTGAGACAAGCATGGCCGGCCTTAGGCATAGGCGAACTAGGCGACCGTCTAGGGCGCCGTACAGCCCAGCCTCGGAAAGGGCGCTATTTTTAACTATTTATTTATTTTAATTAATAAAATTCTTCTCACTCGGCTCCCTGTTCAGGAAGCCCGATCCATAGCATGAGAGGGGTGAGCACCCTCCCACTTACAGCTGCAGGTTGGCTCGGAAACTAAAAAAAAAAAAATTTGCGGTACACGAGTCTGTTACTTTAAGGAGAAACATCAACATGCATGCATCATGATGCCAGCGTGGATGCAATTACATTCTTCAGGCCTGCACATAATTTAAACTAGCAGTTCTTTTAAGAAATATGCCAAGTCTGTGTGGAGCCATTTGGTTTAGAAAGAAGGTAAGTGTATGCATGTTTGTGTTTAAGTGTAATTTAAGCCGCTCACTTCTGTATGAGAGAGAAAGTGTGTGTGTATATGTATGGAATTTAAATTTAGCTGTTCTGTTTGCATGAGAGATAGTGTGCGTGTGTGTTAATGTGTGAGACTAGATGCGTGTACCTTCTGTGTTCGTGTGTTGAGCGGCAGCCTTTATAAAACTCTATAAAAGCACAGAGCACACAGAACATATCTTTGTTTCAGATGGTAAAAATGTTCAGAGTTAGAGTAGGTATCTCACAGCAGTATCTTCTGATGATTATCACTCTTACCTCTCATCCAGTAGCACAACATGGTGGATAGTCACAACTAATATACTGCGTGCAGCAGAAAGCTTTACTGACCAAGAAACATCAAGTCATTTCAGTGTAGACTGGACATAGTAAGAAGCCTGGTAGGCATTTACTACCTACATGCAAAATCTATAGGAATGCATGGTCTTTTTATTCCTGTGGAGAAAAATGTGCTCTTGTTTTGGTGAACCTAAGAGAAAAAAATTGATGAAAAAAGACTGAAAGAACACTAAAAATATTAAAAACAGGACTTTAAAAAGTTCTTTGGCTGAATATGTTTTAAGCTGTTAGAATTCAGATTATAGTAAACTTTAAACAGGTGTTATGCACTGGTATAAGAAACCAGAACAAATTGATCAAGAAATTAAAAGCATTTTCAGATATAAAGAAGTGTGTTTCATTTTACAATACAATACCACATTTCCTAGAGGTATAATAAGGAATTAAACTGTAGTATTTATTAAGCCTGCGCGTAATTTAAACTAGCAGTTCTTTTAAGAAATACGCCAAGTCCGTGTGGAGCCATTTGGTTTAGAAAGAAGGTAAGTGTATGCTTGTTTGTGTTTAAGTGTAATTTAAGCTGCTCACTTCTGTATGAGAGAGGAAGTGTGTGTTATATGCATGGAATTTAAATTTAGCTGTTCTGTTTACATGAGAGATAGTGTGCATGTGTGTTAATGTGTGAGAGTAGATGCGTGTACCTTCTGTGTTCGTGTGGGTTTCCTCCCGGTGCTCCGGTTTCCTTCCATATTCCCAAGACTTGCTGTAGGTATAGCGGACAGTCTAAATTGGCCCTACATGTGTGTGTGTGTGTGTGTGTGTGTGTGTATAATGTAAACTTAGTGATTCCGTTTGTCTCTGTATGAGAGAGAAAAGTGCATGTCTGTGTTGTATGAGAGAGTAGAGTAGGACTGTGTGGAATTTAAACTAGTTGTTAGTTGCTGTATGAAAGAGAAGGTGTGTGTCTGTGTGTTGCTATGTGAGAGTAGGGGTGTGGGTGTGTGTGTAGCATACCTTTTCAAGTATCTGGATTTAGCATTATAGTTTTTGTCTGTTTCTCATAAAGTTTGTGGTTTTCTGGCAAATCAGGGAGGACTGAAGTCACAAAATTATATGTATATGAGTTTTAAACTTTGCATCCTCCACAAAATACATGCCAATACAAATACTGTTCTTTTAACTTTCTAAGTTACAAAGAGCACTACTTCAAACTGTACTTCACACTGACCCTATTTTCTAGCCATTGCATCCATGTTAGTTTAGTCTGTGTAGATTTTTTGCACTAACAGGTTGAGAAGTATGCATATCTTTCTGCTGTACAGATGTTTGCAGAATATCCAAATTCTTGCCTCATATTTTTGGCCTATTCCTCATAAAATGTGTGGTTTTCTGGAAAATCCGTAAAGACTGAAACAATCAAATGCCATACATTTGAGTTTCAGTCTTCATTTCCTTTAGACAATGCCTGCTAAGATAAATGTTGTTATTCTAGCAACTTTTTAAGTCTATAAAAGCAATATTTGTAATCTGTCCTTTTGGAGCCTTTGCCCCCCCCCCCCAATATTTTAGGCTTTGTCCAGCTCTCTTGTGCTAAGACGTTGAGAGGTATGGAGGCATTGTATGTAATGCCATAGTTGCCAATTATTTGGTGCATTTTAAGGTGAGGTAGTGGTTCTGCATTCCTGAGTGTGTCTTCCTTTGCTTAAGATGCCTAGTGACTATGAACTTGTTGTTTTCTCAGTCATTCCCTATTGTAGTATCACCAGCTTACCAGTTTTATGTAACATAGGTAATTAATTCTTAAAGGGCAGCAAGCACTGAATTTGTAGATGAAACACTGAAATATAAAGTTGCTTGCCAGTAACAGCCTCTTCATTATTTACGCATTTCTTTAATGTGGAATTATTCAGATGAAATTTTTTTCTGCAGAGATTGTGCTTACTGACTTATACCGATGGATTGTAATGATAGAAGTCTTGAGTGGCCTTTTATGGTTAAAATATTCTGAAATGGGCAGTTATTTCATTATTGGGGAAATGCATTGTTTCATTGCTTAATGGAAAAATGTTCAAAACTACAAATTTAAAGCACAAAGCTACAAATTCAAAACACACACTAACAAATGGTGCCTACAGGGAATTTGAAAGCAGTGTTAGTACCATAATTGCCTTTGGTGCAGAAGGCTGTGGATTCTACTCCCCCACCATGTAGATGAAGTGCTGATATTGCAGTACCCATATGATTGACGATTATTTGGTGCATTTCAAGGGAGGCTATGGGTTCTCCACTCCTGAGTGTGTCCTCCTTTGTACGAGAAGCCTAGTAACTATGAACTTGTTGTCAGTTTTAGTCATTTCCTTTTGCAATATTACCAGTTTATCACATTTTTAATTGTAATATAGGCAATTCTTCAAGGGCAACTTACACTGAATTTGTAGATGAAGCATTGAGATGTAAAGTTGTTTGCCAATAGCAACCTCTTCACTAGTTACATATTTCTTTAATGTGGAATTATTCAGATGATTTTACTTCTGCAAGATTGTGCATTGAGTGATATTGGTGGATTGTAATGATAGGTCTAGCCTATTATGGTTGAAATTTTCTAAAATGAATAGTGTTATTGATTTTATACATTATTTCATTGCTTATTAAAAGTGTTAAACTGCAATTTAAAACGCTTTCTAACAAGTGGCAGTGGTATTATACAAGGAGTATAATTTACTAGAATCAGGAAGGTGAATCAAAGAATGAATACATGCATGCATGGCCCTAAAAATGTGTGCAAGGAGTCTGTTTTGAAAACAGCCCAAAGATAAACTTAATGGCCAGATGGATTTTCTGTGAATGTGGGTTTTCATTCCATTTCAGTGGCAGAGACGTTTAATGCTTATGCTAAGTCTGTTTTCATTGTGAGATTGTATTGTTTAGCAAATGGCTATCTGTGTTTGTGCTATTCTAGCTTAAGCCACTGTACAGAGGGAGGAGAGAGGTTGCAATTCTACTTTCACTGAACTGTAAGACTCGCTCGCCTACCCCAAAGTAAATTAAACTGTAAGTTAAGCAACCCTTTGAAACAAGGCACATAGTCTTCTATTTTTTGAGGATATGACTTTTATAGTAAAATATGTGTGAAGGAGCAACAGATAAAGCAGGTTTATTAAAGGAAAATTCCATCGTCCTTCACTTTCAGTTTAACTACATTATAAGGTATCTTTCTTTCTATGCATTTAAATAATTGAAGAAAAAGACTGAAGTGGCCTTCTTGGAGAGTGGCCTACCTGTGGGTGTGGCTTATAGGGGTGTGCATTAGTATGGTGTGGGTGGGGCTTAAGGGGCGCTGGAGTACTACTTCACCTAGGGCGCCATTTCAGCTAAGGCCGGCCCTGGAGACAAGCCTGGTATAGGAAGGGTTATTTGTAAAGATAGATTTCACCACAGTCTGAGTGGTAAAGACTTGTTGAAAAAAGCAAATACAGAACTATATTGATAACACTGCTTCTTTAAACCAACAAGGAAGCAAAAGGGCATATTGTACATAGGATGTGACAGCAATCAGTGTAACAGCCTACAGTTAGGAGTATAAAGGGGTGTGACCGAAGAGGATTATAGGTTTTGATCAAGTAACTGACACCCAAAAAAAAGTCATTAGAGATACATCAAATGCCAAAGGATACCTTGCAAATTAGCTGAAATTCCCATGAAACCCAAAATCTTTCTACTGGGGGACTTTAACTATCCTTCAATAAACTGTCTGACATACACCGCCAATGTTCAGCATGCCCAGCACTACCTTGAGATTATAAATGCTAATTGTCTTTCGCAAGTAGTTAACTATCCTGCTTGGTACCCCAATATCCTGAACCTAGTCCTCACAAATATGAGCATTTCCTGCACATCTCTATATTTGCCATCATGCCTTGCTAAATCAGACCATAATTTAATAACTCTTTCTTTAAAATTGGTGGTATTTCTCCTGTAAATAGTTCTGTGTTTAGGGATTTCTCTAAATCAACCCTTCAGTTACTTGATGATTTAAGTGAAATCTGCTGTAATCTTCCTTTGTCCCTATCTGCAGCAAATATAACAAGTCTATGGTAGAATATATATTATAAATAAATTATATAGAAAGAGAAAGAAACTGCTTAATGCTTTATAAGAGGCCTCATTTCACCTACCTTAAGAGCACATGTAAGCAAACTAACAAACAGCTTAAGGGAACAATTTAGAAGCTCAAAGTTGAGTATGAACTTAAAATAGCAACTAAAACCAAAAAAATAACTGCAAATCTTTATTTACCTATATCAAGAAGTTATAAACTAACACCCAACTGTGTTCGGAGCTAGTCCACAATAACACTACACTCTCTGACCCAAAGTAAGTGACAGATATCTTAGCTAACAAATTTAGTGGAAATTTTGCTCCACCCACATTTATAGGTATCCCATGGGTAAAGCTGCTATTGAAAGTTAAAGTGCTAACCATAAGCAGAGTTATTCCAGTAACTAAGTCTGCTTGAGTTTTTATTTTATAGGAGAGGAGTTAACATCTGAAGTTTGGGATTATTTATTACTGTTGGTTTTAATTCTAAATTTAAGATTTTTTTTCATCTTTTTCTCAAATAACAAGGACATGAAGGCAGTATGATGTTTTCACACTGAGGACAGCTATCTCTTTGTATTTCTGCTATGCTATGTGACTCACCCTTGGTGTAAACAGGGTTCTCAGATGTGAGGCAGATTTACTAGAGCCACTGGTAATATTTGTCATTTGAATTTCCATATGCAACTGAGGAGCTCTTATAGTAGCAGCAAACAGTTAGAGAAGCCAAGAGAATAGCACTCATGGTAGTGAAGGGCACATGGACTGATGATATAGAATATGAAGAAACCATGGGGGACATGGGCGACAATATATGTGTCTAAATGCAATGGCACATGATTATAAGGAAACAGAAGTAAATGAACAGGACTGACAGGGACAAAAAAGCACCTGATGTGTCAAAAACATGTGAAAAGTGCATGCTTTAGCTTGGCTCTGAGGATTTTTTTTTCAGAAGACATCAGAAGACATACAGAAAAATCCAGAAGAGTGTTTAGTTTTAAGAAAGTCTACGAAAGCATTTTGTTAATTGCCCAGAAGTGGCATTTTAAGGATAGCCAATAACCTAAGGTATTAATCAAACTATGTACTTTGTGTCTGTGATTAAACAACCTTAACCATTATGCCAAACCCACCCTTTTCCTTTTGTCTCTAATACTCCTAACATGGGATATTCCAATAGGCCTTATGGTCCACTCTCCTGCAGGGCCAGATCTATTATCACCTGACACTCTGCATCAACATAAGTCTCAAGATAATGTTCTTTAAAAGGTTGGAAGCAATGGTGCTGGTGATAACAGATATCATTTGAAAGGCCCAGAAAAATGCACAACATCTCTGGTGGTTTTGATTTATGATCTGCTGCAGCAACCATACTTACAGAATACATGCTTCTTTAACTTCAAATGCAGAAACTTCATTATCAACAAAAGTTATAAGAAGATCCAAACTGTGCAAGTGACTGTAAAGAACTGGGGATGTTAAGAATACACATACCTCTAAGCCTTGCAGGAACACAAAGTAAATTTGCTTTCCTGAAAGTCTAAGGGTCACAATGGTGGGGAGCAAGGTAGCCAAGTTCTAAACCCACAGAAGAAAGTTCCTTGAAGCAAGACCAAAGCTAGTCACTTACCATAAAAAAGAAAAGTACACTGCAAGACTGAAATGCCTCATGTGGAATGGGTTAAGTGTAAAGCTTAAACCTGAACTTAGTTGTAAGGATAAGTGCATGTTATGGCTTCTACTGTCCATTTTCACCACAAGAACAGCATCACTTATTTATGTCTATAGTTAACACAAGGAGTATATTAAATGCAACTTATTCTTCATTCCAGATTTATTTATTTATTTATTTATTTTTATTTTACATTTGTTGACCGGGCTAGTCTAATGGGATACATGTCCATTTTCAGTAGATGCCCGGGGAGAAATGCTCCAAGCATCTGCAGTGAGTAAACAATAAAATATATAGTAATAGTCAAGTGGATTACAGTACATTAGCTACATAGTTAATTAATTGGGTGGATTCCAGTACATTAGCTACATAGCTAATTAATTAGTTCAATTTCAAAATATCTTCGATACTTTACTTATCTGAGCTTTTACATGGCCTATGAAAGCTAGGCACAGTTTCACTCAGTGCATGAACACATCTTGAGAATTCTTCAAAGTTATCAATATCTGGTTCTCCTAGGACTTCTTCATCACGCTCTACTGCCACAGCATGAGCCAGTGGAATACCACTAAAAGCCTCTAGCTGTTCTTCTCAGCTAAATCATGTGGCTTCCATATGTATAATTACTTCTGCCTGCTCTACAGGGCAAAGTTTGGTGTCTTCTGGGAAATCTTGTCACAAGCTGGTTCACCAGCAAAATTTCCAGCAAACTCACTTTTCTAAATTGTCCAATTAACTGCATTACAGCTGTCAGCCATGCCCTTGCTGTGATTTTTGTGTCACTTATGATGCAACTCTGAGTTGCACTTTCCCCATTAACATCTACACATAAAATCTTACCTTTCATTTTATTTCAGGATACCCAACCGAAACACTAAGAGAGGATGCATGTTTCCAACTGGGGTCTCTTGAAGGTGTTGTAATAGTGATGGACTAAGTCATGGCTGTTTTGAAACTAGGGAATGGTGACTTAGTCATTCATTCTCTGAACTTGCTTGCTTACAAACTCCTTTTTCTGCAGAAACCACTTCAAAGGAATGGATGATCCCAGTGCCTTGAAAATAAACTCTGAATCTTGGGAGATACTGGAATTGCACTGGAGATCATCTGATTGCATTTAACCAGCAACCCATGCTCCATGCAATGTTTGAGTGAATGAAGAATAAATAAAACTGGTCTTTTCCTCATGACTGCAAGGCTAAGAGCCAAACCATAACATCCCCAAACTGACTACATTTAATCATGTAAGTATATTATTGTTGCATGCGCCATCCTTAACAAGCTGAATAATTTATGTATTGTGATCTGCATGACTGTTGTGTTAGGAAAGGATCCATTAGAATCAGCTATGTGACAGTAAGAAGGGGCAGAACTCTGTTGCAAACAGGTCCATAACTAAAACCTTGAGTAGCATCCTTTTACAAACAGCTGTGGTATTGCTCACTGCTTGGGATCCTACCTTCTGCAAACTTCAGGATCTGGTGAGATAAGCTCCAAAATGGTCTACAAGGACAGAAAACTAATTTTATTTAGCTTATCTCCTCTTACTACATCCAGACAATTTGCCAGATCACTGGTGGCCATCAGGCTTGGCTCAGTACTATGAGAGTTAAGTGAAACAGCATTCAAAGAGCAGAAGACAACTGTCTGAAAGTACTAATTCTTAAAATTAAGTGAAAGTTAACCTGTCAGTCAGTTCTGAAAAGACTGTGATAAGAAAAGCTGCCTAAGACAGACAATACTACTGGAGACAAAAGGTTCTTCATAATAACTACACATAAAGGACACCAAAACCGTAATTTATAAAAATGTTAATATGAGCACTTTTTTCTAGTGACAATACTATTCTTATGATCTATTGTACTACCTTATAGAATAATATGAGTAGTGATGAACAAATAGTTGGTCATTTTCCGTTTTATAATGGCCTGTTTTTTTTTTTGTTAGCCTTATCCTTATCTAAGTAACAGCAGTGAACCTTTGCGACCCTGCAAAATAGGGGTTACCCAAAAACATATTTATCTTTGGGCATAAGTAGAACAATTTGAGTAACAACAGAAATCACCCAAAGTCTCTAATAATGAACCATTGACACAGAATTTGATTTCTCTCTTGTTAATATGGTTTTGTCGTAGCATTTCCCTTTGTGTTTTGCATTTTGGAGCAACACATTTTTGCATAAGGGTTGCAAGAGTTATAAGATCAAACTGGGGTTTTAAAAGCCATTCATATAATCTGAAAATGCAAGCAAGTGCTCATTTATTTATTTATTTTCACAAAAAAATTAAATAATATAAAATCCTCTTTTTATGTTGTAGTCCCAGTACAGCCACTATGGTAACACCATCTTGCTGCACACAGTTTCATATGTTACTGCATAAATGATTTATCATTTATTTAGAATATGGATGTGTTGAGGCATGCTGAGATCCTAGTTTAGCCATAATGCAGAGACTAAATTTGTATATTAGCACGCCATCTTAAGATTCAGAAAGACATACTATGATGCAGAAACCTTAGATTTACACATCTTAGTAAGCCTTTCCAATTCAGAGGTCAGTCTCCCACTATGGTTTATCACTGGCAGGGCCATAGTGTAAAGAGCAGTTTCACTGGGGAAGCTGCAAACCAATGTGGTATTCTGGGTAAGTGCCTAATGCTTACCCCAAGAAATGGCCACAGGTCCAGACTAAATCAGTACAGCAATTCCAAGTTATTGTTTTCTGTAGGAAGAAAAATTGAACTTATATTTTGATTCTGTTTACCTATTCACTCTTATGAGAGTAGTCAATTACAAATAAGTAAAGGGGAACTCTGTGTGTGTGTGTGTGTGTGTGTGTGTGTGTGTGTGTGTGTGTGTGTGTGTGTGTGTGTGTGTGTGTGTGTGTGTGTGTGTGTGTGTGTGTGTGTGTGTGTGTAGGGGTGCCTATGCTATCATGATGAGTGGGCTGGTAGAGAGAATACTTGCATTGTCAGGTCTGACATAACGTTGAATTAAGAGACATGATAATGAGCCTCTAATGCGGTGTTTCTCTCCTCACTTTACCATGTTTCTCCTTCATGCTAATTGACCAATTAGCAGCTGCCTATTAAGACAAGAGGAGAGAGTTGCTCTGAATCTTGCCCAACCTCTTTTGTACTTTTTCTGTATGAAAGCCATATATTACAGATTTACTCACTATTTTACAAAGATTCCCATAAACCATGGGTTCCCAAAGTGTGCACTGCGCCGTGGCTTCCTCACAGGGGTGCCATGAACTAATAAGCTTTAAAAAGCCAGAAATAGTGAGGTGTAAAGGCCAAAGGGTCAAAAATCAGAGACATTTTAAAAACATTACTGCATACAGCAGTTAACAGAACAAGTTTTATATAAACATGCAAGTTTCTGAAGAATGTGAATTAAGGTATTATTAACTTACTGTAATCTTTAGTTATTACATTAACATTAAAAATTGTATGTAGGACACAGCAAACATATGAGACAAAAATCAAAGAAGTTCTACAAAACAGGGATAGGACAGATGGGTATGCTGTATGAATAGTAAAAATTGGAAGCTGCAGAATTATCGGGTATTTTTATTTCAATCAAAGACTTGCCTAAAATAGCCATCTAACAGAAAATAGGTTCCCTGGCTACTCATCTCATACTTATCCAAGAAGTAGTTAGTAAGTGATTAGTAATAGAACTGTTAAGTAATACCAGTCAGTTACACAACCACGTAAAATACATCATCAACTTTGCGGGGATATTGCATTCAAGAAACTTCAGCTAGGATTCACAGACAGAAACTACGATTCCAAAGCACCCTTCACTAACTTATTGAGGCAACATTACAACATGATGTCCGTCAAGTTTACTAACCAATAAATGATGACTTATGGGGGGGGGGGAGAGAAGGCAAGTGGGAGCAATCTAAGATGGACATTAAGTCTGTATCCATGTTTGTTGCATTGCTCCAGCCAGGCCTGTAGTTTGTAAAGCCTTAATGCCCGTGACAACAGACAGCAGTTGGTCAAGGAGCACCATGGAACTGGACGGTTGTGTTCATAGAGGTAGGCATCTTCTTCCTGAAGGTTCTGAACTTGGAACAGTGGCAGCTGTTAAGACTGAGGGGTGCCTTGGAGTATGGGTGACACAGGCCTGACTAGGGTCGGGAGCAGCAGCAGTAAGAGGCAGTGGTGGCGGACTGATAGTGCGATGGTGGGTGTCAGCAGCAGTGCCACCATTCCAAATTCTGATGACACTGACTAAGAGTATCAGGCGCTGCTGGCTTGTGCCTCTGTTAGGATGCATATGATGGCAGGAGCAATGGCGGGGGTCTTGGAACATTGTGTCATGTATACCTTGCTTCAGAGATGGGGCATGCAGTTGTTTGTTCACAGATAAGACATGTTCCATTATGTTATATGTGATTGCATAACAGAAGCATGATGTCAGAAAGATGGAAGAGAATCTTGATGCTTTGCTGTGGGGGTGGGGTCATGAGGAAGTTATTTAAGGGTACTGTCAGAATTTGTGATTGCCAAAATAGTTGACGGTCATGTGTCACAGTAAGGGGCAGTGGACTTTATGTAACATTAGCAGTAGATCATCAATAATGTGCAGTATTCACAGTGTGTGTGTGTGTTAGTTTTCTAATTAGTGATAACCCAAGATTGTGTAGTTTTCTTGAGTTATGCTGTATTTTTGTCTGTGACCTTGGAACATCCATTTTATCAATTATCGAATAGTCTCCTAGCTATGCAGTCCTTGTGAACCAAGCCACACAACCTGCTTCATTGAAAACAGATTCCTATGATCACGTGAAGCAGGCATGACAAGGGACAGATTCATGGCATATTAGACTCAATGGCGAATAAGAATCTCTGTTTATGTCCCTGTGATTTTAATATTCATATAAAACAGTAGCCTGTCCGACCAAGTCATAAAAAAAGTGAAAACGGCAGTGCACATATGTTGTGTAAATGTTCGTGAGTGATAGGATTCCTGTAGTCACTAGGAAAGGGTCCATATTTCTGGGTTATATGTTTATGTTGACATTCTATCCTCATTAAGTAAAAGTGCTTTTAGGCATTGGAGGTGGGCCTTGGGGTGGAGCATTTCAAAGAAGCAATTGTATCAGGCCAAGAGAGGTGCCTACTGAGTCCAGGATAAAAAGGCAGGACAAGCAGACGAAAGATATTTACATCATCGCGATATTTTGATTCCTATACCCCACTCCTGCTGCAGCTTCCTCTTTTCTGCAGGGGTGGAGCTGAATAAGAGAGAATGAGCCAGAGAGAGACACTGGTGCATCTGTTTGCTGGAGGGTAAGTGTCATAGTTGCAAATACATGAATGTGCATTATTTACCTGCATACGTATGATGCATCGGGTTAATGCCTGGCCTCTTTCATCAGTATTGACACATTTATATTTTACTCTATTTTGCAAAGTATACTTGTTGGAATTTGATGGGGGCTGGTGCCTTGGGAAAACCTGGATTCAACAAGGGAGCCGAGAATCGAAAAAGTTTGGGAACCACTGCCATAAACCAATCTGACTGTGAACTGCTTTAGATAATGATCAACCTAGTAGGCTAATTATTTGAGTTATTATGAATGTAATCACTGCTAATCTTGCTGCTGTAAACATCAAGTGCAGAAGGACTGTGAGATAAATAGCATTCTGAAAGATTATTTCTCTTTCAGCTAAAATGAAGTTTGTGAGCATCAAATTGCAGCAGTAAAAGAAAAGATGGTGACCATCTGTGGAAAATAAAAAGGCACGTTTTCAGTACTCCAAGAGCAGTTCTAAGCAATTTCAGTCTTCATCACATTAACATGTATAGAGAGCTATCACCAAAGCCAGCAGCATAAAACAAGAAAAAAAATAGGAAAATGCATATGTCAAGAAAAGTGAGACGAGAGCATGAATTATAATCCAAAAGTAATACAATAACAAAGTAACCTTCAGTCAGTTAATAATAAGCAAATATGCAAGTAACATTGCTCATGCTATATATTCATAGATTTTATTTTTAAACTTTGTAAGATTTCATTTTTGTAAATATGTATACCTAAACCTGGCATACATGATTGAATTCCACAGATTCAGTTTATGAAATGAAAGGCCATTCCACGCTAGATGATAAAGGAAAAAAATGTATTCTTTAGAAATGTTTATAATAGTCCAAAGCATGAATAACAATGTATTTGAAAAGGATGTCACATATCTAAAAGTATATTTTTATATACGCAATGCATGCTGCAACATTTTTATGATCAAAAGCCCTGAAGTGTCAAGCATGAATGGTTATTCTCTCCCTCAGGAATCAGACAGGATTCTCTATTCATAATGTGCCACTCAGCAGGAGCTTTGAAAAATAATGCATTAAAAAAGAAAAAAAAAAGCTAAGCTGTTAAAGCACATAGGCAAAATGTATTGGCAAAGGTTAACTACTATTGCCTTTCAAAACAGAATAACTTGGAAAAATGATTGTAACATGCTGTGTATAAGACTTGCATTTGATGTAAGTATGGAATGCAGATTTTTATTACTAGGAAGAGGATTGATGCTGTTGTCAAAACATTTTTGTAACATTTTATCAGTTTGTTTGTGTCATGCAAAAATGGAAGAAATTGAGATTTATTTCAATACTAAATTACTTAATAGAATAAAACAAAGTTATTATTATTATTATTATTAGCTGGGTAAACCAAGAGGTACACCATAACAACAGGTCATAAGACCGATAAGAACATAATCTGATGTAATAAAATAAACTGTTATATCACTTGCATTATTTAATATTCTGTAGGTATGTTAGCATGAAATAAAGCATTAGAATTCAAACTGGCCCTTAAGTAGTATAGCACAAATGGATGTATTCACATCCTCAATTAGATTTAGATAGAGGTTTGGCTGCATATCTTATTTTGGCTAAATTATTGAAAGAGGATGCTCAGGGGCAGCTATATTCTTGGTTAGAAATATCTGAGTTATTTCCAGTTGCTTAATAAGTCTAGAAGGGTACATCATGTAGGGGGCATTGTACTCGATAATTAGTGTTAAGTTAGAATTGGTCTAATTAGGGCTGCACACAGAAGGATGATAACTACTTTTGACCTGGATGATATGCATTTAGATATTAAGACAAACAGAAGGATTTTCTGACTACTGTTGCTACATGGTAATTGAAGAGGAGAGAATTTTCAACCCTGACTACATTATTATTTTAGAGTGAGGTATTGGCTATACTGTATATTAACACAGAGAACTGCTTATCAAATGTGTTCGTAGTACACTTTCACTATTTTCATTTTAGCCCTTTTTTCAACGGACCAGTTATTTCCAGGGTCTAGTTCCTACTGTAATGAATCAGAGGAGGTTTAACCATAATGCCTAGTTTGCAGACATGTACAAACTAAGTTAACCAAAGCTTCTGATTCCCAATGTGAGGATAGGAGAAGTAGAAGCCAAAAAAGGAGGGGTCTTTTACTGAGACCTGAGGCATACCACTAGCTACCTTCGTACTTTCCAAGGAGGTACCTGCCACCTTAACTATGCAAGTTCTGTCTTTGGTTAATTGGTTATTCAATTCACCAGGTATGAATCAAATTTGAATACACTTAGCTTATTAACAACAACAGTGTGGATTATAGTTCTGAATGCTTTGGCCAGATCCAAATAAACTGTGTGAAGAGAATGACTGCTGTCTACAGTCTCTGTGACCTTCTCAAGGAAGTTACCTAAATTGTATAGGCAGGATCTCCTCTTGACAAACCCAAACTGATGAGGGCTGAGCCTGGTAAGGTTTTTGATATCATAGTTTATGAGGATGGATATGATGCAGTCTGTGGTTTTGCAAATCAGATTAGTCAGACTAATGGATCTATAATTTCCTGGGTCAATGGTGGGGTTATCCTTGTATAGGGCATCACCACTGCAGTTCATCATACTTCAGTGACAAATTCTGCAGTTAAGCTCAGTTTAAATAATTTAAGGAAGGCCTCCACAAGGGCGTGTTTAGAGCTGTTTATTAGGAATCTATGTAAATTATCAAGCAGTACTTTCAATTTACAGAACACCTTCAATACATATTCCTTTGTGATATTAGGAGGTGTAAGGGATTCGGGAATTTCTGGAATTAAGACAGTTGTTTTAGGAGTAAAGTTTGCACTAAATTTGCTTGCTAGTATTTTGCTATGTATGATGTGTCTGAGTGGGTGGTGCAATTTTGGGTAAGTTCAAAATGCTGCTGAGTATTTTTTTTTTTTTTTCATTTCCTAATGTAACTAAAGAAGGGCATCATTATCCATGGCTTCAAGAGCTAATTTAAGTTTGTTATTTGACTTACTAGCTTTTATAGTAGCTTTTAGTTCCTTATTGATATTTGACACAATCATTAATGTAAAGAATTTTAGATCTGCTGTATGGTTTAATTTTTTTTCTCTTGTTATAGAGTTTTTTATGCTAGTGGGCAAGCAGGGTGTTTTGTTTTTAAACATCCCATTATATTTGGCTGTAGTAGGGATAGTCAGATCTAGGCAGCTTATAAAGAGCAGCTGTGTCAGAATCAGATCTGGTGATGTTACAAGTGAATTTGGATAGCTCATAGAGTTAGAGAAGGTTTGTCCTTTGATATCCTTGAATTCAGAATTATTATTGACTGTATGGCTTTTAGAGAGAGTGGGGAAATGGGGCAGCCATCCCGGGTGCAAAGTGTTAGTGGGGCAAAGGGTAAAAGCTGATCATTCTTCAATACATTTAGAACTTAAGTGCTTTAGCACTCCACATGTGATAGGGCATTGAGGCAGAAACTGTAGCAGCTGTTTGCTACAAATGTAGCAAGCAGTTTGCCACAGTTTAAAAAGATGGGGGTTCCACATCAAGAGATGGCCCCAATCACCAGAATAGGTATTCTTGGCATTATGCAGTCTTCAAGTACATTTAAGAATCATGTGTGGTCATCAGGGAACATGAAGGCTGTCCTGTAACATGTTATATATTGAAATGTTGTCTTGTTCAGTGTAAGCTGACATTCAATGAGTTCATTTTCTTGGTCTCTGAAAATCTGTCTAGAGGTGATGTGATTCCTTGACAAGTATGGAAATGCAACCACAGTTTCATCAAGCTTGAATGCACAGTTTGCATAAATTACAGGAATGGAGAGAGTGATATATTTACAATGAATCCAAGTCTTAGTAATGACACAAACATGTATGCATGCAAGTTTCTGGAAAATCTCAAGATCAGGCAATTTGGTGTTAAAAACTTCTGGTGTTGAGAAGAGCCACATTGATATTGTTTGATTTAGGAGTTTGAAATAGCTGCATTGATACCTCTTATGTTGGGATGTCCATTAGCCATACTCTGCCTAAAATGCAATACTGGGGCAATAAGAAAATTGGCTAGTATGTAGAAGTCATAGAACAAGAGAGACAGGCTATCCTTGGCAAATTAAGTTGTTCTGTCAATAATCTTTTCCGATGTTAAGACATATTGCATCTCTTTAGAAAGGCACCAACTACTAAGCCATTTGAAGACACCAATCATCATTTCTTTGTACATATAGAAATCACTTTGAATGAAGGAAGGCTTCAACTCAGGACCATTGTCTTCCCTGCATTGGACACATGTTCTGAGATCCAACATGCCTCTCTGCATATCTTTCAGGGTAGTGTAACTGAAGTCATTCACACTCACATGGACTACCACTGGGTCATAATTGTATTTTTCCAGTGAGATCAATTTTAGAGGCCTTGTGATATCATGGACCCTGGTACCAGAAAGACAGCTAATTGTAACCCTGGCTTTATCCATTCTTGTTAGTGTGGAGTCAGTGTGACCAACAGAAGAGTCATCAAATACTAAGACATGACATTTGTATTATACAATGTGAGGCATTAGATGGTTTGCAGATTATCTCTGTGTTTACTATATGTGAGCATGGTACTGATGTACCTGGGAATATCTGTTGTAGTAGATTGCCTGTGAGCATATGACAGTTCTTACACTCTCTGAAAGCACTAAGTGTTATAATGTTCACAACAGAAGGTGTACAAGCAAGTTTACCTTTCATTCTAGCCACATGGATCTTGGATTTAGATTGGTTTAAGCACTCAGGATATACTATCCATAACTTGGCTATCTGTAGAGTGTAGTAGTGGAACTCAGCTAAGCTAAGAGAAGCCACAGCTAATTCTGAGCAGCTAAAAATCATTTAGAACAGATGCATACACACACACACACACACACACACACACACACACACACACACACACACACACACACACACACACAAACACACTCACACAGACACTGTGAGAGTAACTCAAACAGTACAGCAACTACTGCAGTAATAAAGATGCTATTCTTAAATTGTAACACTGAAATAATAATAAGGGGTACAGTGCACAACTAAAGGTGGCCCAGTGCAAACACACTCAGCCTGTTGTGATACTGTAGCAATGAAATGCTCAACTAGCAGCTTCACACAATCATGCACAGCTTTCAGGATTACAGCAACACTGGAAGGTTCAAGAAGTATGTTAGCCAACAGGTCAACAGCCAGCAAGTTTGTCTGGCAACACTAAGGGTGACTACTGAAAAGTTCTAACTCATTACTGTGCAGTATCACTTACAGTAGCATAGCACAGAACGCTACAACACGCAAACCAGCTATACATCTTAAAATACTTGTGCAGCAAGCAAATGAGAAGTTAATGAGATGTTTGCTGTCGTAACTAGATAAGAAGTTTGTTAAGAATGTTTCCCTTCTTATTACTATCTGTCGTTACTATAAAATCGTTAAGATATTGAAAGCAGTCCAAGCAAAACTTTATTTGCTGAATAGATAAGCAGCACAACTAATAAAAACATAAAAAACCCAAGGTCTGAAAATGTGTGCCAGTCACAGTTTTAATATACAAGATTAAGCACTTTTGTTCCACTACTTCGGAACCTCTTTAGAATAAAAAGTACCATACAATAAAATAATTTAAACTTCTTTCTAAAAGTCATACAATAAATGTCCACCAGTCAGAATCGTACCATAGATTAATACACAATAACTAGAATATTCTTATATACAGTTGGTGATTTAGTGAAAAGCTGTTAAAAATCTCAGTATGTACACCAAAATAAATACAAAATATTGTCACAGGTATTAAAACACATTTAAAAGGACTAAAAAATTCAAACAGACACTGAACAAAATATTTATAACTTCACCTTTCTCAAAGTAAGTGAACTACCTAGAAAAAAATCTGTCATTTAAACCTGGGGAGGATGTTGGTGTCATCAAGCAAATTCTGCCAGTATAGTTCTCTGGCTTCCAACAGAGCCTCCCCATACACCCCAGAGATAAGAATAAGTACTCCTCTCTAAAATGAAAAATAAAAATGTCTTAAAATATTTTTTGAAATACAGAAATCCATTTGGTCAGGCATATTGTCTAAAATAATTCTACTAAAAAAAATCAATTCTGAGACAAATTTCTTAATCTTTCAATATAGGTCTAACACTGTTTTCACAGGAAGAAACTGAAGTACAACATGTGAATCAAGATAACATACCAGATAGTTAACAAGAAGAAGCAACAATAAAATGAACCATCCCTGTGCATTCTGAGATGTATGTATGTAAAGCATTTCTCAGACCTTCACATGGATTAACTGATGTCAGCTGAAGTAATACAGATATCTGTCTTTTTTGTGAAAATTCCAACTTCATTCATTAGCTGTATGAAAGTTAAATTCAATAAACCCTACATGGTAGTAAAGAGTTTTAGATTCAGCAAGCACCATGGAGAGGCATGCACCACTGCACAAACAAGGTAAACACTGTGGCATGCTAATTACAGCATAAGCAGCTAAATTGAATGGTACTCAACCAATCCAACATGGTGGCGCTATTCAAAAAGCTATAAAGCAACTGTGTAGATTCCATGTAGACTTTTCCTGCAAATTCCAAAACCTATTGAAATACAGCCATGGAAAGGAGTCTACATGGAAAGGAGTCTACATGGAAAGAATGTTAGAGGCTGCTGCTGATTTAATTAAATTGTATGTGCAACAGGCTGAAGTTTATGCTGCTGCTGCTGCTAATAGACCTAGGTTTAGAAGGAGAATGCTTTTCAGGCCCTGTTTAACTTTTCATAACCTACATGATGTGGAAATTGTGGAGTGCTACAGGGTGGATAGGGACACACTACAGGAACTCTGCAACTTCTGTCGTCCTTAACTCAGAGCCACGGCCAACCAAGGGGAACCCATCCCAGTGGAGATAAAGGTATGTGTAGCACTTAGAATCTTAGCTACAGGTATCTTTCAGAGACCAACAGGGACATGCTGGGAGTGTCACAGGCATCAGTATCCGGAATCCTCCATCAATTCCTGAATGCATGCTCCAACATGCCAGTGACAACAAATATTTTCCCTGTACTCCTGAGGAGAGGATCATAAATATATAGGGGTTCTACCATGTAGCACACTACCCTGAAGTACTGGGTACCATAGACTGCACAGATATAGAAATAAAGACACCACCCAGGGATCAGGGTAGGCTCTATATAAACAGAAAGGACTACCACTCTTTTAACTGCCAAGTTGTGTGTAATGCGAAGGGAATCAGCTTGAACGTGTGTGCTGGCAACCATGGCAGTTACCATAACTCACATATCTGGCATACCTCCCAACTGTACCAGATGTTTGCTAGGGGGGCTATCCCATGGCGTCATTTATTGGATGATGCAGGTATGCACTGGAACCATGGCTGATGACACCAATCAGAAATACACACATCCACCAAAGAACACTATAATGAGACACACTCTCAAACCAGAAACTTTATAGAGTGTGTGTTTGGGCTTTTGAAGTCATTGTTCTGGGGCCTAGATACATCTGGGGGAGCCCTGCAGTACAATCTATTGGCATATACTGAAATATTCACAGTATGTGCTATGCTGCACAACATCATCCTGAGAAAACAGCTTCAGCAGGATCAGCAAGGGGAAGGATAACACATCCCACTGCCAATGCCAAGGTCACTGCAGCCACAGGCAGATGAGGAGTCAGAGGGCGAACCACCAGCTGCTGTAGGCGTAGGCAGACATAGGCATTCTCAATATGATCTTGCATTGGCTAACAGACAATGCATAGCACACTCAGTCACAACCTAGAGGCCTAAAATGTTCCTCCTCTGCACATACATATACTAACATTGATGCCAGACAACTCTTACAATCTTTACCTCCCTCTGTATTGACTGTGTACTGCTTGCATCAGACAGAGTCAGCCTTGAACTAAAACTGTGGCAACTGCTGCATTTACAAGGTAAGTCTTGGAAATGGAGTGTATTGTGCAATAATATGAATGAATGGCATATCCTCGTATTTCATTACTTGGTACATTGAGCAAATAAAAGGTGGGAGATCTGTACAGAAATGGCCTTAACATGTGACAGCAGAGATATATTTGACTTAGATGTGAGGGTTGAATGCGAAAAAAGGATAGTAACAATAGCAACATATCCTTGCTTGTGCCGTGACAGAAATGCAGCTTTGCTCCCCCATCCCCAAATGAACAGGCAAATAACACATTTGGCTAACAAAGCATCTTTGAAATGCTAAAAGTGCTCTCAAATGAACTGGCTCTGAAACACGTCTACAGATGTAATACAGAATATTCCATTTGAAGGTATTGCCAGTCAAATATACCTGTAAAATGTCCTGACAAACTTGCCCATGCCATCAGTACATGTCTAACTAATGCATACAGATAAAAGTGTTAAAGCCTGTACTAATCAAAATACATATACAAAAAGATTATTCATAAATATGTGTCAGCATATGCAGGATGTAGCTGACAAAATGCAGGTATACCTTCTCAAAATTAGCAATCCTCTGTGCAGATAGATCCAAAGTAAGAGCTACTCTTCTATATTCACCACATAAGCAAGTCTGCTCACCTTCAGTTTCCCTAGATGCATGGGTGTCTTTTCTGGTATAGATTCAGGGATGTCAGCACAGTGAAGATGCAAATGAGGTGTGCACTCGTTAGAATTGCTGAATCCCAAATCCTTGTCTAGTAGATATAAAGATGGTGTAGTCACTCCCTCAGTGTTTGTGTTTAATGGATTGCAACTGTGAATGATTACTGGTTGGGAAAAGGTAAACACTACAGCAATGCAGACTGCCCTACAGCCAGTGAGTGTGTCAGGTTACATGCACTTCTTTTGTCAAAGTTGAAAATGTAAGTAAGCAGCACACAATTCACAGGTTCTGTTCATTAACATCCAACCTCTCCTTCATTTGTTGGCAACTGAATATGAATATTATTACAATTTAATAACCTCCCACATTTTAAGGCCAATGAAATAGAATGGCTTACAGACTGCATGTCTCAGATTACTGGTCAGATAAGAGAAGAATGACTAACAAACACAAGGAGGTAGCACAGAGCTGTATATCTGCAAGCAATAATCATAACTGGTTGTGTGATCACTCAGTGAACTACATCCAAAAATAATAAATGTACAAATAACAGTTGTATGGTGTCATATTTCTGTAGATGATGTTGCAGTTGGTTGTATGCAGAGTTATTTAGTTCCTTGATGTAAAGCTGTTTGTGTGGCAAAGAGCGATAAGGCACCCTTACTGTGTTCTGAAGGTTCAGTGGAGTGAGGGATCAAATCCAGACCTGTGTAGAAATACGTCATGTATACTAATATTTTGTAGTGTGTATGCCATACATTGTTTTTCCTCATATCATCTCCTTTTCCCTTGTCTTTCATTTTATTTTGGTTTTAATTTTTTTATTATTTTCTTTTTCTTTTTTTTTTTTTTGGAGGATGGGGGCCAGTGTTTGTGCTATGCAGTGCTTAGTGCAATCATGGGAATGGAGGAAATGAATGGCAGGTTTGACTGTGCTTCTCTTCTTTGTGCAAAGCATTGGACAACTGTACCACCTAGGAAGCAGACAGGACTCAGAAAGCCATGCATAGAAAATGGATGCATTCAATTAATTCTATTGGGCACCACTCAAACCCGCTAAGTGGCATTGCATGGCAGTTAACACAGAGACTTTAAGAATGTTTATTAAATTATGAAATGTCATGTAACTAGTTCTGTGGCAGCAGGTATAAGTGTAGGGCTAGGGTACAGATGGTCCTGGGTTCTAGTACAGGGTGAAAAAACATTTTTTTTCCTGTTTTGACATTGCAGTTGATAGCTATGAACTGAAACATGAACAGGTGTTGATTCAACTGCCTTGTGGCACCAGGTGTAAGTGTAGAACTGTAATGTAAGGATGTAGCTAGCAAGTTAGGCTGGTGCCAGGCAAGCGAGTATGTTAGTCCCAAACAAGAAAAATGCCAGCACCTCGGAGAGTCAGACAAATAGGTTTTATTTGACTTCAAAAAGCAAGTAATTAGACCGGTTTCAGCTCAAAGCTTTCCTCAGTAATACATTGAAGTAAATGCAAGAAGCCCTTATATAGCTGAAGAATGTAGATTCATGACATCATTTCCTGTAATTAATTAAGCATAAAAATGTTATAGTAGTAAAAGGTCACAAATAATACATTATTGAAATATCATCCATCTGTAAATGAGTTTGCTGTCTGAATATCAATATGACATAACTCTGTAATAAAACAGAAAACAGAAAAATCAAAGAAAAGAAAATAGTGATTTATACAATAAGGATTAAATTACTTACTGCAAAATCATAACTTGTCATTTAACCCTGGGGAAAAGTCCCCTAGTTTAATAATCCACCTTCTCTCCTTTGTGTTAAGAATATCGTGCCATCCTGATTTGAAAGAGCGATCTCCCAAAATTCGATCAATAATAGTAAAGGTGAATCTTGCATTTGAATGTTTAGTTGTATGTTTATAAAGTGCATTGGTAATTCTGTGGTTTCTGATGTCCCCTAAGTGTTCCGAAATTCTAATGAACTGCCTTGATGTCTGGCCAATGTAAAGGCCTGACATGTACAGGTGGCTAGATAGATTATCCAATCTGAACTGCAATTTCGAAGAAATTGATGTCATATACCTGACCTGTGTTTTTACTAGTGAAACTCGTAGTTTTGAAAATGTAATTGCAAAAGCTGCAATGGCCACAGGGGAAATTCCCAATGAGCTTATCTCCAGTAAGTGTCCTTTGTGTATAATTGTCCTGCTTAGTTTTTGATGTTTTTTTGTAATGAGAGAAATGGGAACATAAGGATTTACCCTTTCTGTAGGAGAAGTAACAACGTTCTCCTAAATAGTTTTCTAAAAGGGGGTGCGAGTTAAGTATATTCCAGTGGTTATTGACAATATTAATAAGATTTCTACTGTTACGGCCATAGGTGGTAACCAATCTGCATACATTGAGTCCCCAGTTTTCTTACTTTTTGTATTCCAATAGAGAGTCTCTGGGTATGGAGTCACAGGTTTGGACCGCTGAGTTAATGATTTGTGATGAGTATCCTCTGGACAAAAATCTGTTGGTTAAGTCCTGTTGATATTTGGTGAGGTCTTCCTGCGAGGAACATATTCTTCTTATTCTCATGAATTGGGATTTTGGAATATTTTTGGTAATATGTTTCGGATGGAAACTGTTGGCATGTAAGAGAGTATTGTACTGGGGAAATTTCCTGTAGACAGATGTTTGCAGTGTGTTATCAATCTGTCTTTTCAAATGGACATCCAAGAAATGAATTTCATTGAGATGATGTTCTTCAGTGAATTCAATCCCCCAAATGTTGCCATTTAAATATTCCAAAAATTCCCCAAGATATTCATGGCCTCCTTTCCAAACCAACCAACAATCGTCCAGGTATCTCCTCCATATGTCTATTTCCGGTAAGTATATGTTGTGCATTGGATCATAAATGATTGTTTCCTCTATGTATCCCATAAACAGATCTGCGTAGATGGGCGCGAAGGAGGCTCCCATGGCTGTTCCTTGTAATTGCCAATAGCAATCCTGCTGGAAATAGAATACATTTTTGGTCAAAATATGTTCCGCCATACATAATATTAGTGTGTTCATTCCTGGTGGATATAAATTTGCTTTGTATAGCCAAAATTCCAATGCCATTAAGCCAGCCCAATGAGGGATACTGGTATATAGAGAGGATACGTCCAAAGTGCACATAAGCCAGTCCGAGTCCAGCTGTGTATCAGTGACAATCTTCAAGAATTCCGTGGTATCCTGTATTCTAGCATGAATGAATTTCAATAATGGTTTTAACTTTTCAGTAAGAAAGGCCGAAAGAGGTTCAGTTAGTGAGCCAATGCCTGATACAATTGGTCTCCCCGGTGGTTGTTCCAAAGATTTGTGAATCTTTGGTAGAAGATATAGATATTGTTTGGCAGGATCTTTAACTGTCAGATGTTTCTTTGTTTTCTCTGAGATTATACCATTCTCTACTGCCTCTTTGAGAAATAAAGTAATTTCAGTTTGAAAACCAGGTGTTGGATCAATATCCATCTTCATATAGTGGTGGTGATTAGATAGTTGTCTATTAGCTTCACTCAGATAATAATCATTATCCATAACCACAACCGCACCCCCTTTATCTGCTGGAATAATAACAATATCAGTGTTGTTTTTAAGTTGTGTAAGCCAACTGTTCCTGTTTGGAAAGATTGTTGTGCATAATGTCTGTGGAGCTGTAATGAAAATGTAAATCTTTGATAACAGCCTGTTGGAACACAGAAACATGTTTGTCCATTGGGGGTGTAAAGGAGGATTTATGAAATTTGAAGTCAGTTGATCTTTGAGTGTCATTATGTGGGTCCTGCTGTTGAAAAAATATTTTTAGGTTAATCTTTCTGCAAAATTCTAAGATGTCAGATACAAAAGTGCTCTCATCAATAAAGAAACCTGGGATAAAACCGAGTCCTTTATTCAATAGTGCATGTTGTTCGTCAGTTAAAACATGTTTGGAAATATTAAGTACATTCGTATAATGTTTATTTACTTTATCACTGACATGAAAAGTTCTTCCAAACTTGTGACCCCTATGTTTTCTTCCGGCTCTATGTTTCTTACCCCTAAAGGGTGTTGTGATGTTCTACCCCTTTTGGCATTTGGAGAGTCCCCAATTGTGGATATGTCTGTATCTGTAGTGGAGGATTCCTCCCCAGATGTAATGTAATTTATACCAGTTTTCTTAAGAATAGACCTAGGTCTTTTTTTCCGATTGAAGGGCACATTCCTGGTGCCTTGGGCAAACCTGACACCCTTCTGTGATTCGAATTGTCTGCCCTTTTGGTAGTCTTCTTTGTCCCGGCAAATTTGTGTAATTTCTTACTTTTTAAACTATTCTCCAAAGTGGAGGCCTCCTTGGCTAGTTTGTTCAAACAATCCTGAAAATTACTAGTCCCCTCATGCTGTTTGAGTGAGTGGCAAGTTTTTTCAACCTGCTCTATATTATTCTTAATAATTCTCTCATAATAGGATGACAATATGTTGACCCTAGCCATCGCTTCTTGTTGCGCTATTTGCCACTCTTTAATTAGAGTCTCATCTGGATTAGCCACAAGTGGTTGTATTTTGCATCTCAAACCCCTTGGGGTTATGTTTTGTATTTGGTAGGCTTTGAATAATTTGTGATGCCAAATATTAGTTCTCAATGCCTTAATTTGTTTTCCAAGCTTGTGGAAAGAATTTTCACAACCGTCAACTGGATCAGTCCTGTTCAGATCATGGGTTTCATTTTGGTCAATACCAATCCCAAAAATTTTTAAATCATCCTTATCGGAGCACAGGCCTAATAATAGTTTGTCTAGATCCATGACAATAGGTTGCAGTAGCTTTATCCACAATAGGTTGAGAATCTAAATTGTAATTCAAAGCACTAAGGTTGTTAAAACAAGCCAGCCAAGGAGAAATAAAAGATTCATCAAAAGCAATTCAAATCACAGAAGGGTGCAGGCTAGAATAGAATAGAAAGAAAACATATAGTTTCCTTTTGGTCAGAAGACCAAGGAGTCCGTCTAAGGACCCTCTAAAATCAAGTCCAAAAATTGTAAATAATATGTTATATTGTCAATCATAAAAATTGTGAATAGTAAGCTGTGTTATCAATCATAAATGAATTGTATAGATTTCAGAAGTTGTATAATAATGTAGAGCCAAATTGAAAGAGGGTCTCAACCTGTAATGTATTGTCTTAGTGGTATTGTGAGCAAGCTAGTCATATAGGCGTCAGAGTATCCAAAATCTGCTGTTCACTTGTTGAAATTCAATACCCAGAGGAAGAGTTTAACATGTGTGGGGGGGGGGGGGGTTGTGGCAGAAAAAACCTTATATAATGCCAAAAAAAGGAAAAAGAAAATTGTTAGCAAGATATAACAAACTGTAGTGAGCTGTACTTATATCTAATAGATCTAGATATTAAATGTAGGTGGAATCCTTTGAGTAGGCAAGTCTTAATGTAATTTCCACCTCGATAGGTATGAGTCCTGAATAGATTTTAAATAAATCTCTGTACCTCAGTTAGCCCACAATTGACAAAAGTGAAATAAATATAAATCTGTGTTATCTGTCAACCAACTACAACTGCAAAATTAGTCAAAGAGCTGTCCTAAACCTCTACATCTCAGTTAGCCCACAATTGACAAAAGTGGAAATAAATGTAAATCTGTGTTATCTATTCAGCCAACTGCAAAAATATCCCTAATGTATAATTGAGGCCAATGATATTAAATTGGTTCCGAAAAATATATTTGTGATGTAAATCGTTGTTTTAAATAGTATCAGAAACACTGGAAATCACACATAATAAATCTGTATAATCTGTGTATAATTCTTGTTGAAGCTAAATAGCTCGCCAACCCTGATAAACAGTTTCCACGTTTTTCAAAATTGGCACCTTGCCAGCCCAGATAAACAGTTTTCACGTTTAGAAAATAGTACCCTATGAAGAGAACCCACTTATCCACGTTTTTCAAAATCGGCACCTTGCCAGCCCAGATAAACAGTTTTCGCGTTTACAAGATAGTACCCTATGAAGAGAACACACTTATACACTCAATAAATTAGGATAGTTGAGCCAATAAAGCCCAAAAGTTATACTACCCGATACTGTTATATTCTTAAAGTAAAACCCTTCAAGATATTATCAAAGAACTGTCATGAGTCTCTGCACCTCAATTAACCCACAATAGACAAAAATGTAATATTTATAAGTCTGTGTTGTCTTTCAGCCAACTACAATATATCCCAAAGGATATATCAAGCAAATGAAGCCAATGATATTAATTTGGCCCCAAAATATATTTCCGTTATTTTGTCTAGGTTTAAATGGTATCAGAAACACAGGAAATCACACATAAGATATGAGAGATGAATATATATAATCTATCTATAATTATTGTTATTGCTAAATAACTTGCCAACCCTAATAAACAGTATTCACGTTTTCAATATGGCACCTTTTAAGAAAAACACACTGTAATTATTTTGATTTTAAAGCTGAATGACTTGCCAACCCCGATAAACAGTTCTAGCGTTTTCAAAATGGCACCCTATGAAAAACATATTTATACACTCAATAAGTTAGAATCATTGAGCCAAGGAAGCCCAAACGTAATACTACACGATACTGTTGTTATGTTGAAGTAAAACTATTCAAGATGTTAACACTTCCCAATTTTAAAGCTGAATGACTTGCCAACCCTGATAAACAGTTCTAGCGTTTTCAAAATGGCACCCTATGAAAAACACACTTATACACTCAATAAGTTAGAATCATTGAGCCAATGAAGCCCAAAAGTAATACTACACGATACTGTTGTTATGTTGAAGTAAAGCTATTCAAGATGTTAACACTTCCCAATTCAATTAGTTTAAAAAGTATCATATATAATTAAGTTCAGTGACAAAAAATGAACAAGTTAAGTCTCTTGTCTTACAAAGAACTGTCCTGATCTTGGATATGCATGAAATAATGCCCAAAAGTCAAGTCGCTATGTTCAAATAGCTTCCCAAATTAGAATTTTCCTTTAGTTAAGCAGGAAAAATTGGTGGTTGTTAGTTCAAAACAATAACCGTCTTTAATCCCAGAAGAAATGAGGCGCCTTATCTAATGTGTAGTTGTCCCAATCATGAATGTACGTGGATATGACGCCAGGACAATATTCCTGTAGTTGTAAAAAGTCTTCTGTATTTGGTAACTGAGTTGAGCTAAACAAACAAAAATGTTATATAAAAGAGTACCTGCTTAAGTAAATTCTTCTCCAAAGGAAAATATAGCGTCCAATATGATCCCCTTCGCCCAATATAATGGAAATTAGGGCGCCGTGCACAAGATTAAGGGGCCCAGAAAACACAGAAATGCTGTTACATATCCATAGCGTGATAGGCCTTGATTCCAAATTAGAGACTACTCCTGAATGGATAGGCAATCATGAAGTAATGTTGTTGTGCGATTAACCTGAAGAAAGGGCACACTTAATTAAAGAAAACAGTACCTGTATAGACCAGTTGTTCCCCGAGATAAAATATGGCGTCCAATGCGATCCCTTTCTTCCAGTATGGTAGAAGTAACACGGTGTACACAAGACTAATAAGCCAAAAGTCAAAAGAAAATGGTGTTACATGTCCATAGGGCAATAAATTCCAAGTTGAAAAACGCTCCTCGATAGGTAGGCAGATATAAAGTAATGATATCGTGCGATCGACCTCAGGAACAGCACCATAGATGAAAAGATGTTTGCTCATGAAAACCCGAACAGAATGGATGGATACTTGGTTGTAGAAATTCAAAAATAAAAAAGATGTCTTGAATATCCTTTGTATCTCGAGTAAAAAGGCTCGACAGATACAGAAATGTACAGCTACCAAATTGAGGACTCTCCAAATGCCCACAGCCAGCAAGCAACAAACTGTAATGTAAGGATGTAGCTAGCAAGTTAGGCTGGTGCCAGGCAAGCGAGTATGTTAGTCCCAAACAAGAAAAATGCCAGCACCTCGGAGAGTCAGACAAATAGGTTTTATTTGACTTCAAAAAGCAAGTAATTAGACCGGTTTCAGCTCAAAGCTTTCCTCAGTAATACATTGAAGTAAATGCAAGAAGCCCTTATATAGCTGAAGAATGTAGATTCATGACATCATTTCCTGTAATTAATTAAGCATAAAAATGTTATAGTAGTAAAAGGTCACAAATAATACATTATTGAAATATCATCCATCTGTAAATGAGTTTGCTGTCTGAATATCAATATGACATAACTCTGTAATAAAACAGAAAACAGAAAAAATCAAAGAAAAGAAAATAGTGATTTATACAATAAGGATTAAATTACTTACTGCAAAATCATAACTTGTCATTTAACCCTGGGGAAAAGTCCCCTAGTTTAATAATCCACCTTCTCTCCTTTGTGTTAAGAATATCGTACATCCTGATTTGAAAGAGCGATCTCCCAAAATTCGATCAATAATAGTAAAGGTGAATCTTGCATTTGAATGTTTAGTTGTATGTTTATAAAGTGCATTGGTAATTCTGTGGTTTCTGATGTCCCCTAAGTGTTCTGAAATTCTAATACGGAACTGCCTTGATGTCTGGCCAATGTAAAAGGCCTGACATGTACAGGTGGCTAGATAGATTATCCAATCTGAACTGCAATTTCCGAAGAAATTGATGTCATATACCTGACCTGTGTTTTTACTAGTGAAACTCGTAGTTTTGAAAATGTAATTGCAAAAGCTGCAATGGCCACAGGGGAAATTCCCAATGAGCTTATCTCCAGTAAGTGTCCTTTGTGTATAATTGTCCTGCTTAGCTATGTAGAGGTTTAGGACAGCTCTTTGACTAATTTTGCAGTTGTAGTTGGTTGACAGATAACACAGATTTATATTTATCTCACTTTTGTCAATTGTGGGCTAACTGAGGTACAGAGATTTATTTAAAATCTATTCAGGACTCATACCTATCGAGGTGGAAATTACATTAAGACTTGCCTACTCAAAGGATTCCACCTACATTTAATATCTAGATCTATTAGATATAAGTACAGCTCACTACAGTTTGTCATATCTTGCTAACAATTTTCTTTTTCCTTTTTTTGGCATTATATAAGTTTTTTTCTGCCACAACCCCCCCCCCCACACATGTTAAACTCTTCCTCTGGGTATTGAATTTCAACAAGTGAACAGCAGATTTTGGATACTCTGACGCCTATATGACTAGCTTGCTCACAATACCACTAAGACAATACATTACAGGTTGAGACCCTCTTTCAATTTGGCTCTACATTATTATACAACTTCTGAAATCTATACAATTCATTTATGATTGATAACACAGCTTACTATTCACAATTTTTATGATTGACAATATAACATATTATTTACAATTTTTGGACTTGATTTTAGAGGGTCCTTAGACGGACTCCTTGGTCTTCTGACCAAAAGGAAATTATATGTTTTCCTCCTATTTCATTCTAGCCTGCGCCCTTCTGTGATTTGAATTGCTTTCGATCAATCATTAATTTCTCCTTGGCTGGCTTGTTTTAACAACCTTAGTGCTTTGAATTCTAATTTATATTCTCAGCCTATTGTGGATAAAGCTACTGCAACCAATTGTCATGGATCTAGAAAAACTATTATTAGGCCTGTGCTCCGATAAGGACGATTTAAAAATTTTTGGGATTGGCATTGACCAAAATGAAACCCATGATCTGAACAGGACTGATCCAGTTGACGGTTGTGAAAATTCTTTCCACAAGCTTGGAAAACAAATTAAGGCATTGAGAACTAATATTTGGCATCACAAATTATTCAAAGCCTACCAAATACAAAACATAACCCCAAGGGGTTTGAGATGCAAAATACAACCACTTGTGGCTAATCCAGATGAGACTCATTAAAGAGTGGCAAATAGCGCAACAAGAAGCGGCGATGGCTAGGGTCAACATATTGTCATCCTATTATGAGAGAATTATTAAGAATAATATAGAGCAGGTTGAAAAAACTTGCCACTCACTCAAACAGCATGAGGGGACTAGTAATTTTCAGGATTGTTTGAACAAACTAGCCAAGGAGGCCTCCACTTTGGAGAATAGTTTAAAAAGTAAGAAATTACACAAATTTGCCCGGGACAAAGAAGACTACCAAAAGGGCAGACAATTCGAATCACAGAAGGGTGTCAGGTTTGCCCAAGGCACCAGGAATGTGCCCTTCAATCGGAAAAAAAGACCTAGGTCTATTCTTAAGAAAACTGGTATAAATTACATTACATCTGGGGAGGAATCCTCCACTACAGATACAGACATATCCACAATTGGGGACTCTCCAAATGCCAAAAGGGGTAGAACATCACAACACCCTTTAGGGGTAAGAAACATAGAGCCGGAAGAAAACATAGGGGTCACAAGTTTGGAAGAACTTTTCATGTCAGTGATAAAGTAAATAAACATTATACGAATGTACTTAATATTTCCAAACATGTTTTAACTGACGAACAACATGCACTATTGAATAAAGGACTCGGTTTTATCCCAGGTTTCTTTATTGATGAGAGCACTTTTGTATCTGACATCTTAGAATTTTGCAGAAAGATTAACCTAAAAATATTTTTTCAACAGCAGGACCCACATAATGACACTCAAAGATCAACTGACTTCAAATTTCATAAATCCTCCTTTACACCCCCAATGGACAAACATGTTTCTGTGTTCCAACAGGCTGTTATCAAAGATTTACATTTTCATTACAGCTCCACAGACATTATGCACAACAATCTTTCCAAACAGGAACAGTTGGCGCTTACACAACTTAAAAACAACACTGATATTGTTATTATTCCAGCAGATAAAGGGGGTGCGGTTGTGGTTATGGATAATGATTATTATCTGAGTGAAGCTAATAGACAACTATCTAATCACCACCACTATATGAAGATGGATATTGATCCAACACCTGGTTTTCAAACTGAAATTACTTTATTTCTCAAAGAGGCAGTAGAGAATGGTATAATCTCAGAGAAAACAAAGAAACATCTGACAGTTAAAGATCCTGCCAAACAATATCTATATCTTCTACCAAAGATTCACAAATCTTTGGAACAACCACCGGGTAGACCAATTGTATCAGGCATTGGCTCACTAACTGAACCTCTTTCGGCCTTTCTTACTGAAAAGTTAAAACCATTATTGAAATTCATTCGTGCTAGAATACAGGATACCACGGAATTCTTGAAGATTGTCACTGATACACAGCTGGACTCGGACTGGCTTATGTGCACTTTGGACGTATCCTCTCTATATACCAGTATCCCTCATTGGGCTGGCTTAATGGCATTGGAATTTTGGCTATACAAAGCAAATTTATATCCACCAGGAATGAACACACTAATATTATGTATGGCGGAACATATTTTGACCAAAAATGTATTCTATTTCCAGCAGGATTGCTATTGGCAATTACAAGGAACAGCCATGGGAGCCTACTTCACGCCCATCTACGCAGATCTGTTTATGGGATACATAGAGGAAACAATCATTTATGATCCAATGCACAACATATACTTACCGGAAATAGACATATGGAGGAGATACCTGGACGATTGTTGGTTGGTTTGGAAAGGAGGCCATGAATATCTTGGGGAATTTTTGGAATATTTAAATGGCAACATTTGGGGGATTGAATTCACTGAAGAACATCATCTCAATGAAATTCATTTCTTGGATGTCCATTTGAAAAGACAGATTGATAACACACTGCAAACATCTGTCTACAGGAAATTTCCCAGTACAATACTCTCTTACATGCCAACAGTTTCCATCCGAAACATATTACCAAAAATATTCCAAAATCCCAATTCATGAGAATAAGAAGAATATGTTCCTCGCAGGAAGACCTCACCAAATATCAACAGGACTTAACCAACAGATTTTTGTCCAGAGGATACTCATCACAAATCATTAACTCAGCGGTCCAAACCTGTGACTCCATACCCAGAGACTCTCTATTGGAATACAAAAAAAGTAAGAAAACTGGGGACTCCAATGTATGCAGATTGGTTACCACCTATGGCCGTAACAGTAGAAATCTTATTAATATTGTCAATAACCACTGGAATATACTTAACTCGCACCCCCTTTTAGAAAACTATTTAGGAGAACGTTGTTACTTCTCCTACAGAAAGGGTAAATCCTTATGTTCCCATTTCTCTCATTACAAAAAAACATCAAAAACTAAGCAGGACAATTATACACAAAGGACACTTACTGGAGATAAGCTCATTGGGAATTTCTCCTGTGGCCATTGCAGCTTTTGCAATTACATTTTCAAAACTACGAGTTTCACTAGTAAAAACAGGTCAGGTATATGACATCAATTTCTTCGAAATTGCAGTTCAGATTGGATAATCTATCTAGCCACCTGTACATGTCAGGCCTTTTACATTGGCCAGACATCAAGGCAGTTCCGTATTAGAATTTCAGAACACTTAGGGGACATCAGAAACCACAGAATTACCAATGCACTTTATAAACATACAACTAAACATTCAAATGCAAGATTCACCTTTACTATTATTGATCGAATTTTGGGAGATCGCTCTTTCAAATCAGGATGGCACGATATTCTTAACACAAAGGAGAGAAGGTGGATTATTAAACTAGGGGGACTTTTTCCCCCAGGGTTAAATGACAAGTTATGATTTTGCAGTAAGTAATTTAATCCTTATTGTATAAATCACTATTTTCTTTTCTTTGATTTTTTCTGTTTTCTGTTTTATTACAGAGTTATGTCATATTGATATTCAGACAGCAAACTCATTTACAGATGGATGATATTTCAATAATGTATTATTTGTGACCTTTTACTACTATAACATTTTTATGCTTAATTAATTACAGGAAATGATGTCATGAATCTACATTCTTCAGCTATATAAGGGCTTCTTGCATTTACTTCAATGTATTACTGAGGAAAGCTTTGAGCTGAAACCGGTCTAATTACTTGCTTTTTGAAGTCAAATAAAACCTATTTGTCTGACTCTCCGAGGTGCTGGCATTTTTCTTGTAAGTGTAGAACTGCCATACACATAGTCTTGGGTTCTAATACATGATATTCCATACATTTTTACTGTTGTTCCACTTCCCATAATATTCACTCTCTATGCATGAGGGATTAGACACTGTTATTTTATCAGATTGACCTTCCAATTGCAATTATTTTATTCCTCATTGCTTAGCACTGCTGCTGTCTGCTTAACATCATGCAAATGTGTTGCACAGTTGTGTGCACTCCAGTAAACACAATAACTGGAATTGGCAGGAAAGCATCAGTCTCCATTGCTTTAGATCTGCTGGTAGATAGACATGGCAGGCATTAGTGGGGAAGGTGCCAGGTTTAGGGCACAGAGGTGGGTGTCCAGGAATCCAGGATATTTATTGGACTCATAGTAAAACACCACAGCCAAGGGCTTCTACATAGGGATTATTCAGGCTCCCAGTACTAGTTTGAGGTGTGGGATAGTTTAGTCCAGGCTGTATCCAGTGCTTCTGGTATCCAACACACTGAAGAGCAATGTAGGTATCAATTTAATGACCTACAGAGGAGGAAGAGGGATGCAGTTGACAGTTGGATTGAGGAATTTTGGACTGAGGACATCCCAAATCTGTATATCAGCTAAAGAGAGTACTTGTAAGACATAGAAAACTGACTATATGCAAGACTGGTATGCATAATGGCCTTCTGTTCTTTTCAGTTTTTTTCCCTCAGCTGCCAGTGATCAGGAGTTCAATTTCAGGGCCCATGGGGCTAGATTGGAGAGACTGAGGGGAACAAGTGGTATGTATGCAGTAGAACAGAAGTTTTATTGTAGCATTAAAAGTTAAAGATAGCTTTTTTGGTATTTTATAGAGTTGTATCAAATTGAGCATGCTTATCCCAACTGTAAATGCAAGAGTACATGCATTAGTCTGTAGCACAAACTAATTGTAAGAGTCCAATACTAGACTTTAGTCAGAGGTTGTGTGTTCAAATACCACAATTCACAACTATACCATACTGTTATTTCTTCAATAATATTTACATTAAATTAAAACCATTAAAACCTCTATACCAGTGGCATAAATGCCCCGCTGTAAACTGTAATCTGCATAAGATGTGAAATATATACACATTTAAAGGATTACTTGTGGCAATCTGTAATATAGTGTGCATCTGTTAAGAGGTAGATTTAAATGTAAAACTTTCAGATAATAGAGCTGTATAACTGTAATAATGCATTGCATGTCACATATAATGGTACTAATCTTAGCTCTTTTCTTCTCTCACTCCACCCCTTATTTTTCTCTTTTTATTTTCTTTAGTTTTATTTTATTTTATTTTTTATAAAAATGTATTTTATTATTTTATTTTACTTTATAATATTTTTATTTTATTTTTATTTTATTGTTAAAATATTTTTTTATTTTGTTTATTTAGTTTATTTTTTCTTTTTGTATTTTTATGTGTCCATGTCATCCTTGAGTACCACATCACTAAATGCTCCACAGCACATCGAGATAGGCAAGCCCCAATGGATCAGCCTGTCCCTGCTCCACCAGTTACAACACTGATGCCCAGCACATCTGGGAGCCAACCTGACACCACTGCCTCTGCTGTCCCTGCACTACCTGCATTCTCAGGTAGTCCTGCCATGGAGGCTGGTCCAGAGGTACACTCCAGGAGCAGAGGCAGAGGTAGTACTTTCATCCCCTGGAGTGAGTTGCCAGGGATAGTGTGTAGGGTGGTGCGCCACACCATTTGTGCATGCCTACACTGGCTGGAGAGGCTGGTCTCCCTCATACTGTGTACTAGGAGGAGGAGGAAGTGATGTCAATCACTCTAGCCACCTGCAGAGTAAGGTGGCAGTTATGACAGTCCGGTAGTGAGGACTGGATTCCCAGTGTCTCCAAGCTTGATGGCCATGACCCCGGGGTGTCACCACTCTTACCCCAATCATGGTGTCCCCAACCTATTGTGTCCATCACCATCCCTGTCTCTTGTATGGATTGTCTGTCTGTAATTGCTTCTTCATCTACCCAACTTACCTGACCCAGACATACCTACATCCCTTCCCCAACATTCATCTATCTCTCAAATAAAAAAATACATGGGCACCTGTCCCACAAAAAAATGTCCCATGCATAGCTCTCCATTTTGGACATGTGTCTTCTTGACACAAATTTGATTGGGTCCAATTGGCTATACAACATGTTTGCATTGTGGTCACCCCTCTCTCTGGAGGTGACGGTCCAAATTCAGTTAATATTCTGTACATATTTTAAGTTTACACTGTTAAAGAAATGGATAGCTATGGTTCTTTCTTACCACCCTCCTGCACATTCCTCTCCTGCTTTCCCTTTCTTCTTCTCCCCATTTACCACTTTCTTATCTACCCCATTTTAACACCTTTAATCTGGTCAAAAAGTGGAATCATACACAACACACAAAAGTAGCAGAAAAGACAATGGATCCTTTCACTTTTTGGGCTCCATGTTTGTACAGAGGTGCACATTGTGCACCAATATGCAGCAATGGTGAGCGGTGGCAAAATGATGCAGTTACCTCTGGGCAATGCTACTTAACATCATTGCACTAGGCCAATACACAGCTACACATATACTATAAAGAATTCATGCCATTGCATTATCAATGTTTAAATAAAAGTATTTAAAAGTATTAGATAGAACTGGAAAGGGATGTATCAGTGCATTAACATATGCTGTCACAGATACAGTTAAGCAGCAGGTCAGTTGCATAGACTCAGTACTAACTGTCAGACTGTATCACTGCGGCTGTCATTTGCTCACTGCTTAGCTATGCACAAACATATGTATCTTGCATGTTTATACAATTTGCCAACCATCTCGCCAACCTGCTGTTTGCCACACTATGGAAAAGTAAATCTTATTATACATTACTGATGTTTACTGTCCATTTCCTGTCTATGACATGAAATTACATGTGGAAACATTACAAACTGAAGGCCCTTTCTAAAACGGTGCCACATATTTACAATATAGCCATGTGTTGCCAACCCCCAAGCACTGCAACTCTGGTGTCTCAGTACTTTTTCCACACATATATTACCTCCACTACATGAGGTAATATCAAAATTTGTGTGATATGCAATGCACATCAATCTGGTAACATGCAGAGCTACAACTATTGACTCATACAACTAAGAAGCATTATCTACAAGGCTATGGAAAGAATCAGCATGGACCTTGTCCACAGAGACATAGGTGACCTTCAGTACACTTGACCTGACCCATTCTGTTTTTGTCAATGGTAGATCTTGCTTATTGAACCTTACAGACTTCTTTGATATTGACACCAAAGACCTGGACGAGGGATATCAGGACATGACATCTATGTGGAGTTATCCAAACCCTTTTCCACTATTCTCCCATTTATGTCTCATAGTGAAGATCTCCCATCTGGGAATTAGTCCATACAGTACTAGATGGATAGCCAACTGTCTCACCAACACAACACACATTCTCAACGTTGGGGACTGCACTTCCTCCACTAGTCCACTTATTGGAATAGTACAGGGATCTGTGCTGGTTCCTCAACTCTTTGGAAACTACTTCCCTGAAGTGCAGGCAACAGTAAATGACTTGTAGTTTACCAAGTGTGCAGATGACTGTTAACTGCACGCACTCATATAGAGTCCCACAATGATGGTAACATATTACAGAAGGAGCTGATACAGACAAATGACTGGTGCCAAACTCACCGACTGAACTTTAAAGTAAACAATGCCTCATTGTCCCCTTTGGCAATGAAGTATCCCTGCTAATTATGATATATATAGCACTCCTCTAAGCTCAATCACAGTATTGCCAGACTTGAAACACAGGTTGTTAGCAATCTACACTTTCATCATTATGTGTCCATAGTTGTGAGACACACATTCTGCATTATGCACCTCATATGTATGGTCATCAAATCCAAGACCAGGGAGGTCATAACTCTGCTGTCCTCTACCCTAACAGAAAACTTATTGAGTACCTTATGTCACCCTTACGTCTTTACCTCACCAGACACTAGCAGCAATAAGAGAAAACACAGAGGCTTGTGACTGGCTGGGAGAATTCAGGGCTTCCAAACATGACATATAAGGAAAAACTGAAAGACATGTCACTGTACTCAGTATCATGCAGGCTGCTGAGAGGTGACCTATGCCTGGCCTACAGAGCAGTCTCAGACCCTGCCCTACTGGAAATGCTGGACATCTGCAAAGCAAATGGGACAAGACTAGCATGCCCCAGGGTTCTCACCCTAGCCTGTGACATAAACAGAATATGCTAGAGACACATATATAATCCCCAGTGATTGACACTCCACTGTAATATACTCCCACTGCATCTGAAGCAGTGCTTCTCAATGACCCCATTAAAGTGCAACCTTGACAATTGGTTGGGTAACTGTATAGTCACATCTGGGGTGGCACCTATGTCCCTCATGGACAGGGCCAGTTGGTGCTGCTCTCAAAATTGCTCTTCTAGCAATGACCATCTAACTATGCTCAGTAAGGGTACTTGTGTTTTTACACAGCTGGGCTTGTAAACACCCAAGGGACATTAGGTTAGTAGCCTCCTATGAACCTATGAAGGTATGAACCTACACAGGCCTCCCAACATCTTGTCTCCCACATGGTCTGCTGATGTCATCTACTATAACTTTACCTGCACTCTTGTAAAAATCAGACTTGTGCCATGGCACTTGCGCAAAGGTACTATGTTCTGTAGTCTGTGTAATTAGATAGGTAGAGGTTCTTCTCTCACTGCAGTCAACTTGTGTGTGTGTGTGTGTGTGTGTGTGTGTGTGTGTGTGTGTGTGTGTGTGCACGCGCATGCATGCCCGTGCCCGCGCGCGTGCGTGTGTGTGTGTGTGTGTGTGTGTGTGTGTGTGTGTGTGTGTGTGTGCGTGTGTGTCTGCACAGAAAAGCAGAAGTATGTATCCTACAGTTACTGCTAGAATGCCATTGATTGCCAGTATTTTGATACTTGCACATGCCTGCACATCCATTTCATGCAGGCCTCCCATTCTCTTGTCTCCCACATGTCCCGCTGATCTCAGCTACTATAAGTTGACCTGCACACTTGTAAAAATCAAACTTGTGCCATGGTGCTTGTATAAAGTACTTTGTTCTGTAGTTTGTGTACTTAGATAGTGGTTCTGTTCTCACTGCAGTCAACTTGGCATGTGTGTGTATGTGTGTTTGTGTGTGTGTGAGTGTGTGTGTGTGTGTGTGTGTGTGTGTGTGTGTGTGTGTGTGTGTGTGTGTGTGTGTGTGTGTGTGTGTGTGCAGTCTTGCTTGACAGTACAGACAGCATTTTACATCAGCATGTGTGACAATGTTATTACCATATTGTCCTCAAAAGACACTGCCGATGTCATCTGCTATAAAGTGTTGTCTGAGACACTCCAAGTTGGACTAGTGCCATGTAGCTTAAGTAATGTACTGAGTTCTGTAGTCTGTGTACTTAGATAGGTAGGGGCTCTATACTCACTGCAGTCAACTGAGTGTGTGAGTGTTTTTGCTCTTGCTTGACATTGCAAAGTGCATTTTACACCAACATGTGGGACACTGTTATTACCATATTGTCCTCAATAGACACAGCTAATGTCATCAGCTATAAAGTGTTGTCCGAGACACTCCAAGTTGAACTTGTGCAGTGGTGCTTGTGTAACGTATAAAGTTCTGTAGTCTGTGTACTTAGATAAGTATTATCACTCTTGTCAACTTGTGGTGCATGTCAGTGTGTATGCACTCCTGCATACACAATAATTCAAACAGTAGGAGGGTTATGTACAGGAACAACAGGTACATACGCTACAATAATTCAAACAGTGGAGGGTTATGTACAGGAACAACAGGTACATACACTACAATATTTTAACAGTGGGAGGTTTATGTACAGGAACAACAGGTACATACACTACAATATTTCAAACAGTGGGAGAGTTATGTACAGGAACAACAGATACATACACTACAACAATTCAAACAGTGGAGGGTTATGTACAGCAACAACAGGTACATACACTACAATAATTCAAACAGTGGGAAGGTTATGTACAGGAACAACAGGTACATACACTACAATAATTCAAACAGTAGGAGGGTTATGTACAGGAACAACAGGTACATACATTCAATAATTCAAACAGTGGGAGGGTTATGTACAGGAACAACAGGTATATATACTACAATAATTCAAACAGTGGGAGGGTTATGTACAGGAATAACAGGTACATACACCCCAGTAATTCAAACAATGGGAGGGTTATGTACAGGAACAACAGGTACGTACACTACAATAATTCAAACAGTGGGAGGGTTATGTACAGGAACAACAGGTACATACACTACAATAATTCAAACAGTAGGATGGTTATGTACAGGAACAACAGGTACATACACTACAATAATTCAAACAGTGGGAGGGTTACGTACAGGAACAACAGGTACATACACTAAAATAATTCAAACCGTGCAGGGTTATGTACAGGAACAACAGGTACATACACTACAATATTGCAAACAGTGGGAGATTTATGTACAGAACAACAGGTACATACACTACAATAATTCAAACAGTGGGAAGGTTATGTACAGGAACAACAGGTACATACACTACAATAATTCAAACAGTGGTAGGGTTATGTACAGGATCAACTGGTACATACACTACAATAATTCAAATAGTGGGAGGGTTATTTACAGGAACAACAGGTATATACGCTACAATAATTCAAACAGTGGGAGGATTATGTACAGGAACAACTGGTACATACACTACAATAATTCAAACAGTGGTAGGGTTATGTACAGGAACAACAGGTGCATACACTACAATAATTCAAACAGTGGCAGGGTTATGTACAGGAAAAACAGGAACATACACTACAATAATCCAAACAGTGGGAGGGTTATGTACAGGAACAACAGGTACATATACTACAATAATTCAAACAGTGGGAGGCTTATGTACAAGAACAACTGGTACATACACTACAATAATTCAAACAGTGGGAGGGTTATGTACAGGAACAACTGGTACATACACTACAATAATTCAAACAGTGGTAGGGTTATGTACAGGAACAACAGGTGCATACACTACAATAATTCAAACAGTGGGAGGGTTATGTACAGGAAAAACAGGAACATACACTACATTAATCCAAACAGTGGGAGGGTTATGTACAGGAAAAACAGGAACATACACTACAATAATTCAAACAGTGGGAGGGTTATGTACAGGAACAACATGTATATATGCTACAATAATTCAAACAGTGGTAGTGTTATGTACAGGAACAACAGGTACATACACTGCAATAATTCAAACAGTGGTAGGGTTTTGTACAGCAACAACTGGTACATACATTTAATAATTCAAACACTGGGAGGGTTATGTACAGGAAAAGCAGGTACATACACTACAATAATTCAGACAGTGGAGGGTTATGTACAGGAACAACAGGTACATACACTACAATAATTCAAACAGTAGGAGGGTTATGTACAGGAACAACAGGCACATACACTACAATAATTCAAACAGTGGAGGGTTATGTACAGGAACAACAGGTACATACACTACAATATTTTAACAGTGGGAGGTTTATGTACAGGAACAACAGGTACATAAACTACAATATTTCAAACAGTGGGAGGGTTATGTACAGGAACAACAGGTACATACATTCAATAATTCAAACAGTGGGAGGGTTATGTACAGAAGCAACAGGTACATACACTACAATAATTCAAACAGTGGGAAGGTTATGTACAGCAACAACAGGTACATACACTACAATAATTCAAACAGTGGGAGGGTTATGTACAGGAACAACAGGTATATACACTACAATAATTCAAACAGTGGGAGGGTTATGTGCAGGAACAACAGGTACATACACTACAATAATTCATATAGTGGGACAGTTATGTACAAGAACAACAGGTACATGCACTACAATAATTCAAACAGTGGGAGGGTTACGTACAGGAACAACAGGTACATACACTACAATATTTCAAACAGTGGGAGGTTTATGTACAGGAACAACTGGTACATACACTACAGTAATTCAAATAGTGGGAGGCTTATTTACAGGAACAACAGGTATATACGCTACAATAATTCAAACAGTGGGAGGGTTATGTACAGGAACAACTGGTACATACACTACAATAATTCAAACAGTGGTAGGGTTATATACAGGAACAACAGGTGCATACACTACAATAATTCCAACAGTGGAGGGTTATGTAAAGGAACAACATGTATATATGCTACAATAATTCAAACAGTGGGAGGGTTATGTACAGGAACAACTGGTTCATACACTACAATAATTCATGCTACAATAATTCAAACAGTGGGAGGGTTATGTACAGGAACAACTGGTTCATACACTACAATAATTCAAACAGTGGTAGGGTTATGTATAGGAACAACAGGTACATACACTGCAATAATTCAAACAATGGTAGGGTTTTGTACAGCAACAACTGGTACATACACTACAATAATTCAAACAGTGGGAGGGTTATGTACAAGAACAACTGGTACATACACTACAATAATTCAAACAGTGGGTGGGTTATGTACAGGAACAACAGGTACATACACTACAATAATTCATACAGTGGGAGGGTTATGTACAGGAACAACTGGTACATGCACTACAGTAGTTCAAACAGTGGTAAGGTTATGTACAGGAACAACAGGTACATACACTGCAATAATTCAAACAGTGGTTGGGTTATGTACAGGAACAACAGGTACATACACTACAATAATTCAAACAGTGGGAGGTTTATGTACAGGAATAACAGGTACATACACTACAGTAATTCAAACAGTGGGAGAGTTATGTACAGGAACAACAGGTACATACACTACAATATTTTAACAGTGGGAGGTTTATGTACAGGAACAACTGGTACATACACTACAATAATTCAAACAGTGGGAGGGTTATGTACAGGAACAACAGGTACATACACTACAGTAAATCAAACAGTGGGAGAGTTATGTACAGGAACAACAGGTACATACACTACAATATTTTAACAGTTTGAGGGTTATGTACAGGAAGAACAAGGACATGCACTACAATAATTCAAACAGTGGGAGGGTTATGTACAGGAACAACAGGTACATACACTACAATAATTCAAACAGTGGGAGGGTTATGTACAGGAACAACATACATACACTGCAATAATTCAAACAGTGGGAGGGTTATGTACAGGAAAAACAGGAACATACACAACAATAATCCAAACAGTGGGAGGGTTATGTACAGGAACAACAGGTACATATACTACAATAATTCAAACACTGGGAGGTTTATGTACAGGAACAACTGGTACATACACTACAATAATTCAAACAGTGGGAGGGTTATGTACAGGAACAACATGTATATATGCTACAATAATTCAAACAGTGGTAGTGTTATGTACAGGAACAACAGGTACATACACTGCAATAATTCAAACAGTGGTAGGGTTTTGTACAGCAACAACTGGTACATACACTACAGTAATTCAAACAGTGGGAGGGTTATGTACAGGAACAACTGGTACATACACTAAAATAATTCAAACCGTGCAGGGCTATGTACAGGAACAACAGGTACATAAACTACAATATTGCAAACAGTGGGAGGTTTATGTACAGAACAACAGGTACATACATTACAATAATTCAAACAGTGGGAAGGTTATGTACAGGAACAACAGGTACATACACTACAATAATTCAAACAGTGGTAGGGTTATGTACAGGATCAACTGGTACATACACTACAATAATTCAAATAGTGGGAGGGTTATTTACAGGAACAACAGGTATATACGCTACAATAATTCAAACAGTGGGAGGGTTATGTACAGGAACAACTGGTACATACACTACAATAATTCAAACAGTGGTAGGGTTATGTACAGGAACAACAGGTGCATACACTACAATAATTCAAACAGTGGAGGGTTATGTACACGAAAAACAGGTATGTATGCTACAATAATTCAAACAGTGGGAGGGTTATGACAGGAACAACTGGTTCATACACTACAATAATTCATGCTACAATAATTCAAACAGTGGGAGGGTTATGTACAGGAACAACTGGGACATACACTACAGTAATTCAAACAATGGGAGGATTATGTACAGGAACAACAGGGACATACACTACAACCATTCAAACAGTTTGAGGGTTATGTACAGGAAGAACAAGGACATGCACTACAATAATTCAAACAGTGGGAGGGTTATGTACAGGAACAACATACATACACTGCAATAATTCAAACAGTGGGAGGGTTATGTACAGGAAAAACAGGAACATACACTACAATAATCCAAACAGTGGGAGGGTTATGTACAGGAACAACAGGTACATATACTACAATAATTCAAACAGTGGGAGGCTTATGTACAGGAACAACTGGTACATACACTACAATAATTCAAACAGTGGGAGGGTTATGTACAGGAACAACATGTATATATGCTACAATAATTCAAACAGTGGTAGTGTTATGTACAGGAACAACAGGTACATACACTGCAATAATTCAAACAGTGGTAGGGTTTTGTACAGCAACAACTGGTACATACACTACAATAATTCAAACAGTGGGAGGGTTATGTACAGGAACAACTGGTACATACACTACAATAATTCAAACAGTGGGTGGGTTATGTACAGGAACAACAGGTACATACACTACAATAATTCAAACAGTGGGAGGGTACATACACTACAGTAATTCAATCAGTGGGAGGGTTATGTACAGGAACAACAGGAAAATACACTGCAATAATTCAAACAGTGGGAGGGTTATGTACAGGAACAACAGGTACATACACTACAATAATTCATACAGTGGTAGCGTTATGTACAGGAACAGCAGGCACATACACTACAATAATTCAAACAGTGGGAGGGTTATGTACAGGAACAACAGGTATATACACTACAATAATTCAAACATTGGGAGGGTTATGTACAGGAACAACAGGTACATACATTCAATAATTCAAACACTGGGAGGGTTATGTACAGGAAAAGCAGGTACATACACTACAATAATTCAGACAGTGGAGGGTTATGTACAGGAACAACAGGTACATACACTACAATAATTCAAACAGTAGGAGGGTTATGTACAGGAAGAACAGGCACATACACTACAATAATTCAAACAGTGGAGGGTTATGTACAGGAACAACAGGTACATACACTACAATATTTTAAGAGTGGGAGGTTTATGTACAGGAACAACAGGTACATAAACTACAATATTTCAAACAGTGGGAGGGTTATGTACAGGAACAACAGGTACATACACTACAATAATTCAAACAGTGGAGGGTTATGTACAGGAACAACAGGTACATACACTACAATAATTCAAACAGTGGGAAGGTTATGTACAGGAACAACAGGTACATACACTACAATAATTCAAACAGTGGGAGGGTTATGTACAGGAACAACAGGTACATACATTCAATAATTCAAACAGTGGGAGGGTTATGTACAGGAGCAACAGGTACATACACTACAATAATTCAAACAGTGGGAGGGTTATGTACAGGAATAACAGGTACATACACTCCAGTAATTCAAACAATGGGAGGGTTATGTACAGCAACAACAGGTACATACACTACAATAATTCAAACAGTTAGAGGGTTATGTACAGGAACAACAGGTACATACACTACAATAATTCAAACAGTGGGAGGGTTATGTGCAGGAACAACAGGTACATACACTACAATAATTCATATAGTGGGACAGTTATGTACAAGAACAACAGGTACATGCACTACAATAATGCAAACAGTGGGAGGGTTACGTACAGGAACAACAGGTACATACACTACAATATTTCAAACAGTGGGAGGTTTATGTACAGGAACAACAGGTACATACACTACAATAATTCAAACAGTGGAGGGTTATGTACAGGAACAACAGGTACATACACTACAATAATTCAAACAGTGGGAAGGTTATGTACAGGAACAACAGCTACATACACTACAATAATTCAAACAGTGGTAGGGTTATGTACAGGAACAACTGGTACATACACTACAGTAATTCAAATAGTGGGAGGCTTATTTACAGGAACAACAGGTATATACGCTACAATAATTCAAACAGTGGGAGGGTTATGTACAGGAACAACTGGTACATACACTACAATAATTCAAACAGTGGTAGGGTTATATACAGGAACAACAGGTGCATACACTACAATAATTCCAACAGTGGAGGGTTATGTAAAGGAACAACATGTATATATGCTACAATAATTCAAACAGTGGGAGGGTTATGTACAGGAACAACTGGTTCATACACTACAATAATTCATGCTACAATAATTCAAACAGTGGGAGGGTTATGTACAGGAACAACTGGTTCATACACTACAATAATTCAAACAGTGGTCGGGTTATGTATAGGAACAACAGGTACATACACTGCAATAATTCAAACAGTGGTAGGGTTTTGTACAGCAACAACTGGTACATACACTACAATAATTCAAATAGTGGGAGGGTTATTTACAGGAACAACAGGTATATACGCTACAATAATTCAAACAGTGGGAGGGTTATGTACAGGAACAACTGGTACATGCACTACAGTAGTTCAAACAGTGGTAAGGTTATGTACAGGAACAACAGGTACATACACTGCAATAATTCAAACAATGGTTGGGTTATGTACAGGAACAACAGGTACATACACTACAATAATTCAAACAGTGGGAGGTTTATGTACAGGAATAACAGGTACATACACTACAGTAATTCAAACAGTGGGAGAGTTATGTACAGGAACAAATGGTACATACACTACAATATTTTAACAGTGGGAGGTTTATGTACAGGAACAACTGGTACATACACTACAATAATTCAAACAGTGGGAGGGTTATGTACAGGAACAACAGGTACATACACTACAGTAAATCAAACAGTGGGAGAGTTTTGTACAGGAACAACAGGTACATACACTACAATATTTTAACAGTTTGAGGGTTATGTACAGGAAGAACAAGGACATGCACTACAATAATTCAAACAGTGGGAGGGTTATGTACAGGAACAACATGTACATACACTACAATAATTCAAACAGTGGGAGGGTTATGTACAGGAACAACATACATACACTGCAATAATTCAAACAGTGGGAGGGTTATGTACAGGAAAAACAGGAACATACACAACAATAATCCAAACAGTGGGAGGGTTATGTACAGGAACAACAGGTACATATACTACAATAATTCAAAGAGTGGGAGGTTTATGTACAGGAACAACTGGTACATACACTACAATAATTCAAACAGTGGGAGGGTTATGTACAGGAACAACATGTATATATGCTACAATAATTCAAACAGTGGTAGTGTTATGTACAGGAACAACAGGTACATACACTGCAATAATTCAAACAGTGGTAGGGTTTTGTACAGGAACAACTGGTACATACACTACAATAATTCAAACAGTGGGTGGGTTATGTACAGGAACAACAGGTACATACACTACAATAATTCAAACAGTGGGAGGGTACATACACTACAGTAATTCAATCAGTGGGAGGGTTATGTACAGGAACAACAGGTACATACACTACAATAATTCATACAGTGGTAGCGTTATGTACAGGAACAGCAGGCACATACACTACAATAATTCAAACAGTGGGAGGGGTTATGTACAGGAACAACAGGTACATACACTACAATAATTCAAACAGTGGGAGGGTTATGTACAGGAACAACAGGTACATACATTCAATAATTCAAACAGTGGGAGGGTTATGTACAGGAACAACAGGTACATACACTACAATAATTCATACAGTGGGAGGGTTATGTACAAGAACAACAGGTACATGCACTACAATAATTCAAACAGTGGGAGGGTTATGTACAGGAAAAGCAGGTACATACACTACAATAATTCAGACAGTGGAGGGTTATGTACAGGAACAACAGGTACATACACTACAATAATTCCAACAGTAGGAGGGTTATGTACAGGAACAACAGGCACATACACTACAATAATTCAAACAGTGGAGGGTTATGTACAGGAACAACAGGTACATACACTACAATATTTTAACAGTGGGAGGTTTATGTACAGGAACAACAGGTACATAAACTACAATATTTCAAACAGTGGGAGGGTTATGTACAGGAACAACAGGTACATACACTACAATAATTCAAACAGTGGAGGGTTATGTACAGGAACAACAGGTACATACACTACAATAATTCAAACAGTGGGAAGGTTATGTACAGGAACAACAGGTACATACACTACAATAATTCAAACAGTGGGAGAGTTATGTACAGGAACAACAGGTACATACATATTCAAACAGTGGGAGGGTTATGTACAGGAGCAACAGGTACATACACTACAATAATTCAAACAGTGGGAGGGTTATGTACAAGAATAACAGGTACATACACTCCAGTAATTCAAACAATGGGAGGGTTATGTACAGCAACAACAGGTACATACACTACAATAATTCAAACAGTGGGAGGGTTATGTACAGGAACAACAGGTACATACACTACAATAATTCAAACAGTGGGAGGGTTATGTGCAGGAACAACAGGTACATACACTACAATAATTCATAAAGTGGGACAGTTATGTACAAGAACAACAGGTACATGCACTACAATAATTCAAACAGTGGGAGGGTTACGTACAGGAACAACAGGTACATACACTACAATATTTCAAACAGTGGGAGGTTTATGTACAGGAATAACAGGTACATACACTACAATAATTCAAACAGTGGAGGGTTATGTACAGGAACAACAGGTACATACACTACAATAATTCAAACAGTGGGAAGGTTATGTACAGGAACAACAGGTACATACACTACAATAATTCAAACAGTGGTAGGGTTATGTACAGGAACAACTGGTACATACACTACAATAATTCAAATAGTGGGAGGGTTATTTACAGGAACAACAGGTATATACGCTACAATAATTCAAACAGTGGGAGGGGTATGTACAGGAACAACTGGTACATACACTACAATAATTCAAACAGTGGTAGGGTTATGTACAGGAAGATCAGGTGCATACACTACAATAATTCAAACAGTGGAGGGTTATGTACACGAAAAACAGGTATATATGCTACAATAATTCAAACAGTGGGAGGGTTATGACAGGAACAACTGGTTCATACACTACAATAATTCATGCTACAATAATTCAAACAGTGGGAGGGTTATGTACAGGAACAACTAGGACATACACTATAGTAATTCAAACAGTGGGAGGGTTATGTACAGGAACAACAGGGACATACACTACAACCATTCAAACAGTTTGAGGGTTATGTACAGGAAGAACAGGGACATGCACTACAATAATTCAAACAGTGGGAGGGTTATATACAGGAACAACAGGTACATACACTGCAATAATTCAAACAGTGGGAGAGCTTTGTACAGGAACAACATACATACACTGCAATAATTCAAACAGTGGGAGGGTTATGTACAGGAAAAACATGTACATACACTACAATAATTCAAACAGTGGGATGGTTATGTACATGAACAACAGGTACATACACTACAATAATTCAAACAGTGGGAGGGTTATGTACAGGAACAACATGTATATATGCTACAATAATTCAAACAGTGGTAGGGTTATGTACAGGAACAACAGGTACCTACACTGCAATAATTTAAACAGTGGTAGGGTTTTGTACAGCAACAACTGGTACATACACTACAATAATTCAAACAGTGGGAGGGTTATGTACAGGAACAACTGGTACATACACTACAATAATTCAAACAGTGGGTGGGTTATGTACAGGAACAACAGGTACATACACTACAATAATTCAAACAGTGGGAGGGTACATACACTACAGTAATTCAATCAGTGGGAGGGTTATGCACAGGAACAACAGGAAAATACACTGCAATAATTCAAACAGTGGGAGGGTTATGTACAGGAACAACAGGTACATACACTACAATAATTTATACAGTGGGAGCATTATGTACAGGAACAGCAGGCACATGCACTACAATAATTCAAACAGTGGGAGGGTTATGTACAGGAACAACAGGTACATACACTACAATAATTCAAACACTGGGAGGGTTATGTACAGGAACAACAGGTACATACATTCAATAATTCAAACAGTGGGAGGGTTATGTACAGGAACAACAGGTACATACACTACAATAATTCAAACAGTGGGAGGGTTATGTACAGGAATAACAGATACATACACTAGAGTAATTCAAACAGTGGGAGGGTTATGTACAGGAACAACAGGTGCATACACTACAATAATTCAAACAGTGGGAGGCTTATGTACAGGAAAAGCAGGTACATACACTACAATAATTCAGACAGTGGAGGGTTATGTACAGGAACAACAGGTACATACACTACAATAATTCAAACAGTAGGAGGGTTATGTACAGGAACAACAGGCACATACACTACAATAATTCAAACAGTGGAGGGTTATGTACAGGAACAACAGGTACATACACTACAATATTTTAACAGTGGGAGGTTTATGTACAGGAACAACAGGTACATAAACTACAATATTTCAAACAGTGGGAGGGTTATGTACAGGAACAACAGGTATATACACTACAATAATTCAAACAGTGGAGGGTTATGTACAGGAACAACAGGTACATACACTACAATAATTCAAACAGTGGGAAGGTTATGTACAGGAACAACAGGTACATACACTACAATAATTCAAACAGTGGGAGGGTTATGTACAGGAACAACAGGTACATACATTCAATAATTCAAACAGTGGGAGGGTTATGTACAGGAGCAACAGGTACATACACTACAATAATTCAAACAGTGGGAGGGTTATGTACAGGAATAACAGGTACATACACTCCAGTAATTCAAACAATGGGAGGGTTATGTACAGCAACAACAGGTACATGCACTACAATAATTCAAACAGTGGGAGGGTTATGTACAGAAACAACAGGTACATACACTACAATAATTCAAACAGTGGGAGGGTTATGTGCAGGAACAACAGGTACATACACTACAATAATTCATATAGTGGGACAGTTATGTACAAGAACAACAGGTACATGCACTACAATAATTCAAACAGTGGGAGGGTTACGTACAGGAACAACAGGTACATACACTACAATATTTCAAACAGTGGGAGGTTTATGTACAGGAACAACAGGTACATACACTACAATAATTCAAACAGTGGAGGGTTATGTACAGGAACAACAGGTACATACACTACAATAATTCAAACAGTGGGAAGGTTATGTACAGGAACAACAGCTACATACACTACAATAATTCAAACAGTGGTAGGGTTATGTACAGGAACAACAGGTACATACACTACAATAATTCAAACAGTGGGAGGGTTATGTACAGGAACAACATACATACACTGCAATAATTCAAACAGTGGTAGGGTTATGTACAGGAAAAACAGGAACATACACTACAATAATCCAAACAGTGGGAGGGTTATGTACAGGAACAACAGGTACATATACTACAATAATTCAAACAGTGGGAGGTTTATGTACAGGAAAAACTGGTTCATACACTACAATAATTCAAACAGTGGGAGGGTTATGTACAGGAACAACATGTATATATGCTACAATAATTCAAACAGTGGTAGTGTTATGTACAGGAACAACAGGTACATACACTGCAATAATTCAAACAGTGGTAGGGTTTTGTACAGCAACAACTGGTACATACACTACAGTAATTCAAACAGTGGGAGGGTTATGTACAGGAACAACTGGTACATACACTACAATAATTCAAACAGTGGGTGGGTTATGTACAGGAACAACAGGTACATACACTACAATAATTCAAACAGTGGGAGGGTACATACACTACAGTAATTCAATCAGTGGGAGGGTTATGTACAGGAACAACAGGAAAATACACTGCAATAATTCAAACAGTGGAAGGGTTATGTACAGGAACAACAGGTACATACACTACAATAATTCATACAGTGGTAGCGTTATGTACAGGAACAGCAGGCACATACACTACAATAATTCAAACAGTGGGAGGGGTTATGTACAGGAACAACAGGTACATACACTACAATAATTCAAACAGTGGGAGGATTATGTACAGGAACAACACGTACATACATTCAGTAATTCAAACAGTGGGAGGGTTATGTACAGAAACAACAGGTACGTACACTAAAATAATTCAAACAGTGGGAGGGTTACATACAGAAACAACAGGTACATGCACTACAATAATTCAAACAGTGGGAGGGTTACATACAGAAACAACAGGTACATGCACTACAATAATTCAAACAGTGGGAGGGTTACATACAGAAACAACAGGTACGTACACTAAAATAATTCAAACAGTGTGAGGGTTATGTACAGGAACAACAGGCACATACACTACAATAATTCAAACAGTGGGAGGGTTATGTACAGGAACAACAGGTACATATACTACAATAATTCAAACAGTGGGAGGTTTATGTACAGGAACAACTGGTACATACACTACAATAATTCAAACAGTGGGAGGGTTATGTACAGGAACAACAGGTACATACACTACAATAATTCAAACAGTGGGAGGGTTATGTACAGGAACAACAGGTACATACACTACAGTAATTCAAACAGTGGGAGGGTTATGTACAGGAACAACAGGTACATACACTACAGTAATTCAAACAGTGGGAGGGTTATGTACAGGAACAACAGGTACATACACTACAGTAATTCAAACAGTGGGAGGGTTATGTACAGGAACAACAGGTACATACACTACAGTAATTCAAACAGTGGGAGAGTTATGTACAGGAACAACAGGTACATACACTACAGTAATTTAAGCAGTGGGAGTGTTATGTACAGGAACAACAGGTACATACACTACAGTAATTTAAGCAGTGGGAGGGTTATGTACAGGAACAACAGGTACATACACTACAATAATTCAAACAGTGGGAAGGTTATGTACAGGAACAACAGGTACATACACTACAATAATTCAAACAGTGGGAGGGTTATGTACAGGAACAACAGGAACAACACTACAGTAATTCAAACAGTGGGAGGGTTATGTACAGGAACAACAGGTACATACACTACAGTAATTCAAACAGTGGGAGGGTTATGTACAGGAACAACAGGTACATAGACTACAATAATTCAAACAGTGGGAGGGTTATGTAGAGAAACAACAGGTACATACACTACAATAATTCAAACAGTGGAGGGTTATGTACAGGAACAACAGGTACATACACTACAGTAATTCAAACAGTGGGAGGGTTATGTACAGGAACAACAGGTACATACACTACAGTAATTCAAACAGTGGGAGGGTTATGTACAGGAACAACAGGTACATACACTACAGTAATTCAAACAGTGGGAGGGTTATGTACAGGAACAACAGGTACATACACTACAGTAATTTAAGCAGTGGGAGGGTTATGTACAGGAACAACAGGTACATACACTACAGTAATTTAAGCAGTGGGAGGGTTATGTACAGGAACAACAGGTACATACACTACAGTAATTCAAACAGTGGGAGGGTTATGTACAGGAACAACAGGTACATACACTACAGTAATTCAAACAGTGGGAGGGTTATGTACAGGAACAACAGGTACATACACTACAGTAAGTTAAGCAGTGGGAGGGTTATGTACAGGAACAACAGGTACGTACACTACAGTAAGTTAAGCAGTGGGAGGGTTATGTACAGGAACAGCAGGTACGTACACTACAGTAATTTAAGCAGTGGAAGGGTTATGTACAGGAACAACAGGTACATACACTACAGTAATTCAAACAGTGGGAGGGTTATGTACAGGAACAACAGGTACATACACTACAATAATTCAAACAGTGGGAGGGTTATGTACAGGAACAACAGGTGCATACACTACAATAATTCAAACAGTAGGAGGGTTATGTACAGGAACAACAGGTACATACACTACAATAATTCAAACAGTGGGAGGGTGATGTACAGGAACAACAGGTACATACACTACAATAATTCAAACAGTGGGAGGGTTATGTACAGGAACAACAGGTACATACACTACAATAATTCAAACAGTGGGAGGGTTATGTACAGGAACAACAGGTACATACACTACAATAATTCAAACAGTGGGAGGGTTATGTACAGGAACAACAGGCACATACACTACAATAATTCAAACAGTGGGAGGGTTATGTACAGGAACAACAGGTACATACACTACAATAATTCAAACAGTGGGAGGGTTATGTACAGGAACAACAGGTACATACACTACAATAATTCAAACAGTGGGAGGGTTATGTACAGGAACAACAGGTACATACACTACAATAATTCAAACAGTGGGAGGGTTATGTACAGGAACAACAGGTACATACACTACAGTAATTCAAACAGTGGGAGGGTTATGTACAGGAACAACAGGTACATACACTACAATAATTCAAACAGTGGGAGGGTTATGTACAGGAACAACAGGTACATACACTACAGTAATTCAAACAGTGGGAGGGTTATGTACAGGAACAACAGGTACATACACTACAGTAATTCAAACAGTGGGAGGGTTATGTGCAGGAACAACAGGTACGTACACTACAGTAATTTAAGCAGTGTGAGGGTTATGTGCAGTAACAACAGGTACATACACTACAGTAATTTAAGCAGTGGGAGGGTTACGTACAGGAACAACAGGTACATACACTACAGTAATTTAAGCAGTGGAAGGGTTACGTACAGGAACAACAGGTACATACACTACAGTAATTTAAGCAGTGGAAGGGTTACGTACAGGAACAACAGGTACATACACTACAGTAATTCAAACAGTGGGAGGGTTATGTACAGGAACAACAGGTACATACACTACAGTAATTTAAGCAGTGGAAGGGTTATGTACAGGAACAACAGGTGCATACACTACAGTAATTTAAGCAGTGGAAGGGTTACGTACACGAACAACAGGTGCATACACTACAGTAATTCAAACAGTGGGAGGGTTATGTACAGGAACAACAGGTACATACACTACAGTAATTTAAGCAGTGGGAGGGTTATGTACAGGAACAACAGGTACATACACTACAGTAATTCAAACAGTGGGAGGGTTATGTACAGGAACAACAGGTACATACACTACAGTAATTCAAACAGTGGGAGGGTTATGTACAGGAACAACAGGTACATACACTACAGTAATTCAAACAGTGGGAGGGTTATGTACAGGAACAACAGGTACATACACTACAGTAATTTAAGCAGTGGGAGGGTTATGTACAGGAACAACAGGTACATACACTACAGTAATTTAAGCAGTGGGAGGGTTATGTACAGGAACAACAGGTACATACACTACAATAATTCAAACAGTGGGAGGGTTATGTACAGGAACAACAGGTACATACACTACAATAATTCAAACAGTGGGAGGGTTATGTACAGGAACAACAGGTACGTACACTACAGTAATTTAAGCAGTGGGAGGGTTATGTACAGGAACAACAGGTACATACACTACAGTAATTCAAACAGTGGGAGGGTTATGTACAGGAACAACAGGTACATACACTACGATAATTCAAACAGTGGGAGGGTTATGTACAGGAACAACATACATACACTGCAATAATTCAAACAGTGGGAGGTTATGTACAGGAACAACAGGTACATACACTACAATAATTCAAACAGTGGAAGGGTTATGTACAGGAACAACAGGTACATACACTACAGTAATTCAAACAGTGGGAGGTTTATGTACAGGAACAACTGGTACATACACTACAATAATTCAAACAGTGGGAGGGTTATGTACAGGAACAACAGGTACATAAACTACAATAATTCAAACAGTGGGAGAGTTATGTACAGGAACAACAGGTACATACACTACAGTAATTCAAACAGTGGGAGGGTTATGTACAGGAACAACAGGTACATACACTACAGTAATTCAAACAGTGGGAGTGTTATGTACAGGAACAACAGGTACATACACTACAGTAATTCAAACAGTGGGAGGGTTATGTACAGCAACAACAGGTACATACACTACAATAATTCAAACAGTGGGAGGGATATGTACAGGAACAACAGGTACATACACTACAGTAATTTAAGCAGTGGGAGGGTTATGTACAGGAACAACAGATACATACACTACAATAATTCAAACAGTGGGAGGGTTATGTACAGGAACAACAGGTACATACACTACAATAATTCAAACAGTGGGAGGGTTATGTACAGGAACAACAGGTACATACACTACAGTAATTCAAACAGTGGGAGGGTTATATACAGGAACAACACTACAGTAATTCAAACAGTGGGAGGGTTATGTACAGGAACAACAGGTACATACACTACAGTAATTCAAACAGTGGGAGGGTTATGTACAGGAACAACAGGTACATACACTACAGTAATTCAAACAGTGGGAGGGTTATGTACAGGAACAACAGGTACATACACTACAATAATTCAAACAGTGGAGGGTTATGTACAGGAACAACAGGTACATACACTACAGTAATTCAAACAGTGGGAGGGTTATGTACAGGAACAACAGGTACATACACTACAGTAATTCAAACAGTGGGAGAGTTATGTACAGGAACAACAGGTACATACACTACAGTAATTCAAACAGTGGGAGGGTTATGTACAGGAACAACAGGTACATACACTACAATAATTCAAACAGTGGGAGGGTTATGTACAGGAACAACAGGTACATACACTACAATAATTCAAACAGTGGGAGGGTTATGTGCAGGAACAACAGGTACATACACTACGATAATTAAAACAATGGGCGGGTTATGTACAGGAACAACAGGTACATACACAACAGTAATTCAAACAGTGGGAGGGTTATGTACAGGAACAACAGGTACATACACTACAATAATTCAAACAGTGGGACAGTTATGTACAAGAACAACAGGTACATGCACTACAATAATTCAAACAGTGGGAGGGTTACTTACAGGAACAACAGGTACATACACTATAATATTTCAAACAGTGGGAGGTTTATGTACAGGAACAACAGGTACATACACTACAATAATTCAAACAGTGGAGGGTTATGTACAGGAACAACAGGTACATACACTACAATAATTCAAACAGTGGGAAGGCCATGTACAGGAACAACAGGTACATACACTACAATAATTCAAACAGTGGTAGGGTTATGTACAGGAACAACTGGTACATACACTACAATAATTCAAATAGTGGGAGGGTTATTTACAGGAACAACAGGTATATACGCTACAATAATTCAAACAGTGGGAGGGGTATGTATAGGAACAACTGGTACATACACTACAATAATTCAAACAGTGGTAGGGTTATGTACAGGAACAACAGGTGCATACACTACAATAATTCAAACAGTGGAGGGTTATGTACACGAAAAACAGGTATATATGCTACAATAATTCAAACAGTGGGAGGGTTATGACAGGAACAACTGGTTCATACACTACAATAATTCATGCTACAATAATTCAAACAGTGGGAGGGTTATGTACAGGAATAACTGGGACATACACTATAGTAATTCAAACAGTGGGAGGGTTATGTACAGGAACAACAGGGACATACACTACAACCATTCAAACAGTTTGAGGGTTATGTACAGGAAGAACAGGGACATGCACTACAATAATTCAAACAGTGGGAGGGTTATATACAGGAACAACAGGTACATACACTGCAATAATTCCAACAGTGGGAGGGTTATGTACAGGAACAACAGGTACATACACTACAATAATTCAAACAGTGGGAGAGCTTTGTACAGGAGCAACATACATACACTGCAATAATTCAAACAGTGGGAGGGTTATGTACAGGAAAAACATGTACATACACTACAATAATTCAAACAGTGGGATGGTTATGTACAGGAACAACAGGTACATACACTACAATAATTCAAACAGTAGGAGGGTTATGTACAGGAACAACATGTATATATGCTACAATAATTCAAACAGTGGTAGCATTATGTACAGGAACAACAGGTACCTACACTGCAATAATTCAAACAGTGGTAGGGTTTTGTACAGCAACAACTGGTACATACACTACAATAATTCAAACAGTGGGAGGGTTATGTACAGGAACAACTGGTACATACACTACAATAATTCAAACAGTGGGTGGGTTATGTACAGGAACAACAGGTACATACACTACAATAATTCAAACAGTGGGAGGGTACATGCACTACAGTAATTCAATCAGTGGGAGGGTTATGTACAGGAACAACAGGAAAATACACTGCAATAATTCAAACAGTGGGAGGGTTATGTACAGGAACAACAGGTACATACACTACAATAATTTATACAGTGGGAGCGTTATGTACAGGAACAGCAGGCACATGCACTACAATAATTCAAACAGTGGGAGGGTTATGTACAGGAACAACAGGTACATACACTACAATAATTCAAACACTGGGAGGGTTATGTACAGGAACAACAGGTACATACATTCAATAATTCAAACAGTGGGAGGGTTATGTACAGGAACAACAGGTACATACACTACAATAATTCAAACAGTGGGAGGGTTATGTACAGGAATAACAGATACATACACTAGAGTAATTCAAACAGTGGGAGGGTTATGTACAGGAACAACAGGTGCATACACTACAATAATTCAAACAGTGGGAAGGTTATGTACAGGAACAACAGGTACATACAATACAATAATTCAAACAGTGGGAGGGTTATGTGCAGGAACAACAGGTACATACACTACAATAATTCATACAGTGGGAGGGTTATGTACAAGAACAACAGGTACATGCACTACAATAATTCAAACAGTGGGAGGGTTATGTACAGGAACAACAGGTACATACACTACAATAATTCAAACAGTGGAGGGTTATGTCCAGGAACAACAGGTACATACACTACAATATTTCAAACAGTGGGAGGGTTATGTACAGGAACAACAGGTACATACACTACAATAATTCAACGAGTGGAGGGTTATGTACAGGAACAACAGGTACATACACTACAATAATTCAAACAGTGAGAAGGTTATGTACAGGAACAACAGGTACATACACTACAATAATTCAAACAGTGGGAGGGTTATGTACAGGAACAACAGGTGCATACACTACAATAATTCAAACAGTAGGAGGGTTATGTACAGGAACAACAGGTACATACACTACAATAATTCAAACAGTGGGAGGGTTATGTGCAGGAACAACAGGTACATACACTACAATAATTCAAACAGTGGAGGGTTATGTACAGGAACAACAGGTACATACACTACAATATTTCAAACAGTGGGAGGTTTATGTACAGGAACAACAGGTACATACACTACAACAATTCAAACAGTGGAGGGTTATGTACAGGAACAACAGGTACATACACTACAATAATTAAAACAGTGGGAAGGTTATGTACAGGAACAACAGGTACATACACTACAATAATTCAAACAGTTGGAGGGTTATATACAGGAACAACAGGTACATACACTACAATAATTCAAACAGTGGGAAGGTTATGTACAGGAACAACAGCTACATACACTACAATAATTCAAACAGTGGTAGGGTTATGTACAGGAACAACTGGTACATACACTACAGTAATTCAAATAGTGGGAGGCTTATTTACAGGAACAACAGGTATATACGCTACAATAATTCAAACAGTGAGAGGGTTATGTACAGGAACAACTGGTACATACACTACAATAATTCAAACAGTGGTAGGGTTATATACAGGAACAACAGGTGCATACACTACAATAATTCCAACAGTGGAGGGTTATGTAAAGGAACAACAGGTATATATGCTACAATAATTCAAACAGTGGGAGGGTTATGTATAGGAACAACTGGTTCATACACTACAATAATTCATGCTACAATAATTCAAACAGTGGGAGGGTTATGTACAGGAACAACTGGTTCATACACTACAATAATTCAAACAGTGGTAGGGTTATGTATAGGAACAACAGGTACATACACTGCAATAATTCAAACAGTGGTAGGGTTTTGTACAGCAACAACTGGTACATACACTACAATAATTCAAACAGTGGGAGGGTTATGTACAAGTACAACTGGTACATACACTACAATAATTCAAACAGTGGGTGGGTTATCTACAGGAACAACAGGTACATACACTACAATAATTCAAACAGTGGGAGGGTACATACGCTACAGTAATTCAAACAGTGCAAGGGTTATGTACAGGAACAACAGGAAAATACACTGCAATAATTCAAATAGTGGGAGGGTTATGTACAGGAACAACAGGTACATATACTACAATAATTCATACAGTGGGAGGGTTATGTACAGGAACAACTGGTACATGCACTACAGTAGTTCAAACAGTGGTAAGGTTATGTACAGGAACAACAGGTACATACACTGCAATAATTCAAACAGTGGTTGGGTTATGTACAGGAACAACAGGTACATACACTACAATAATTCAAACAGTGGGAGGGTTATGTACAGGAATAACAGGTACATACATTACAGTAATTCAAACAGTAGGAGGGTTATGTACATGAACAACAGGTACATACACTACAATAATTCAAACAGTGGGAATGTTATGTACAGGAGCAACAGGTACATACACTACAATAATTCATGCAGTGGGAGGTTTATGTACAGGAACAACAGGTACATACACTACAATAATTCAAACATTGGAGGGTTATGTACAGGAACAACAGGTACATACACTACAATAATTCAAACAGTGGGAGGGTTATGTACAGGAACAACAGGTACATACACTACAATAATTCAAACAGTGGGAGGGTTATGTACAGGAACAACTGGTACATACACTACAATAATTCAAATAGTGGGAGGGTTATTTACAGGAACAACAGATATATACGCTACAATAATTCAAATAGTGGAAGGGTTATGTACAGGAACAACTGGTACATACACTACAATAATTCAAACAGTGGGAGGGTTATGTACAGGAACAACAGGTACATGCACTACAATAATTCAAACAGTGGGAGGGTTAGTACAGGAACAACAGGCACATACACTGCAATAATTCAAACAGTGGGAGGGTTATGTACAGGAATAACAGGCACATACACTACAGTAATTCAAACAGTGGGGGGTTATGTACAGGAATAACAGGTACATACACTACAGTAATTCAAACAGTTGGAGGGTTATGTACGGGAACAACAGGTACATACACTACAATAATTCAAACAGTGGGAGGGTTATGTACAGGAACAACAGGTACATACACTGCAATAATTCAAACAGTAGGAGGGTTATGTACAGGAACAACAGGTACATACACTACAATAATTCAAACAGTGGGAGGGTTATGTGCAGGAACAACAGGTACATACATTCAATAATTCAAACAGTGGGAGGGTTATGTACAGGAACAACAGGTACATACACTACAATAATTCAAACAGTGGGAGGGTTATGTACAGGAACAACAGTTAGAGGGATGGCAGGACATCTAAGTGAATAGTATGTAAGAGGAAGTAATGTGAATGAGAAAATAGGACTGGAGATGAGAACAGAAGGGAGGGGAGTAGTGAGAGGAAGGAGAAGAGTAGTGACTAGACAGGAGGGCAGGGAAAGAAGGAGGAGATTCTGGAAATAGGTAGAGCAGGGATGAAGTATAAGGTAGGTACATGAGAAGAAGTTAAAGGGATTTACTTTTGCAGATGAGGAAATAAAGAAAATAAAGGAAATTTAGTAAGTAAATGGGTACCTATGGGGTCATGGACTGTTAAAGTGGGTTGAATGAACTAGTCGGATAGGAAAGGGTTTTACCAGGCCCGGTACATGGGCAGAGCCAGCTGTTATTGAGGAAGAATCTTAGTTGAATTTTGAAGTGGATTTGTTCGGCAGTAGTTATTATGGGATGAGGGACAGAATTCCATACTTTGGAGATGTAGTTAGGGAAAATAGAGTCCCCAGCTTTGTTGTTTTATTTGGAGACTTGTAATACAGATTTGTTAGAGAATCAAAGTGGTTGGGTGTTAGTATATGGTAGGAGCACTGGTTAAAGAGCCAGTGTTTTTTCAGGTTGGTATTCTAGTCTGTGTGTAAGGATGAGTTGAGTGAAAGTTAAATAATGGAGTAGTTCTAGCCAGTTTAGTTACTGTAATGCAGAGCAGTGGTGAGACCTATCTAGGAGTTAGTAGCGAATTTGGCTATTTTATCATAGCACCTTTCAAGTTTGGCTTGATCCATTTTACTGTTAGTGAAGACAGGAGAGGCATATTGAAGGGTGGGAGAAGATGAGTTCTGGCTATTACCTGTCTGGTGTTGTTAGTAAGGAAAGGCTTGATTCTGTACAATGATCCAAGCTTCATAGGTGTCAGCTTGATGGACTGAGATAGGTGTAAGTCGAATTTCAGATTATTGTCTATTAGAATACTTAATAGTTTAGTTTGATTTATGGCTAATATTATAGTGTTGTTTGAGGAATGAATTTGGAAGGGGGTAGGGGGATCTCATGATCTGCCGGGGTGAAAGAGCATTAGTTTAGTTTTGGAAGGGTTCAGAATCAACTGTGAATCAGATAGCCAAGCTTTGACAGATAGGAAGGACTGTTGTGTTATGGTAACAAGTTGTTTTGGGAAAGGTGCAGCATAGATCAGAGTGGAGTCATCTGTATATTGAACCATGGAGGCTAGGGAGTAGAAGAATGGAGTCGGTTGGTAAAAATAGGAAAAAGCAAAGGACCTATGATTGAGCTTTGGGGAACCCCGTGTTAACAGGCAGTAGGGCTGAGAGTTCTTGTTGCCATTTAACAGCTTGCTGTCAGGCAGATAAGTAGCTGCAGAACCATGTTAGACTAGAGCAGCTAAGGTTTAAGGAGGAAAGTTCATCAAGGAGTTTCTGATGGGAAACAGTATCAAGCGCTTTGGACAGATCCAAAAAGATGAATGATACAAGGTTCCCATTATTTCTATGTTGGTTTATGGTGTTAGTAAAACTTAGAAAGGCATTTGTGGTACTGTGATTAGGGCAGAAGACGTGTTGAGTGTTAGATAAGAGTGTTTGGATAATAGGTAGTTTAAAAGTTGCACGTAGATACATTTTTCTAAAATTTTGGCAAAGGGTGATAAGATAGCAATGAGTCTAAAGTTAGAGAACTTGGTATTGTTGCCACCTTTGTGCAGAGGGATAATATAAGATATTTTCCAGCTTCAGGGGTATAGTGTTCTGAGATAGAGCTGTTGATCAGAATACTGGCAGGATAGACAATAGTGTTGACTGCTATTTTTAGAAATTCTGTAGGGAGGTTGTCTGCAGCCAGGGTGGTGGGTTTAAGTTTACAGAGTAGTTTTTTTTATTATGAGAGTTTGAATGAGTTTAAAGGAGAAGGAGTTGCTGGTTTCATGGGAGGTATTTGGGATGCATGTAGGTGTATTAAGATTAGACTTGGAAAGTGAATGAATAGAAGTAGTAAATAAAGTGTTAAAATATGTAATGATAATGTCACTGTTATTAGAGGAGGATGGGGTGGAGATTGATGAGTGTCTGAGGTGAAGAAGTTTATTTATGGCAGACCAGAATTGGGGAGGGGGGGGGTCATTCTGATACATTTGTTAGATTACATAGTAGTGTTTTTTTACCTAGGTTAATCTGATTTTTGGTGGAATGTCAGAGTGCCCAGGCTTTGTCTCTGTTTGAGAAGATTTTTTTGATATCTTTTGTTGACCAAGGTTTGCTGGTAAGGATCCAGTTTAGGATTGATTGTCTTTTGGTGGTTTTGTCAGTTCTTGTTATGGTTTGGATTACCTGTGAAAAAACATGCAGGTTGATGAAATTAGTGGGATTGCCAGAGTTATAAGAGTTCCAGTCAGTGTTGAAGTTGCCCATTATAATGCTTTCTTTTGAGAAAGTTAAAGATATCCAGTGAAGTATTTCCTTTATTGTGTTAGGATTGTTATGGGGGGGATATAAGTGACAATTATTGTTAGATTTTTATTGAAACAAACACTGCAAGTCACCAAGTGGATAAACAGTAAACTGCTCAAAGTTCAAGTAAAACTCAAAATGAAACACAAGTGGTTAACCGAAACATGGCTATATTAAAAGCATGCCTTTTAATTAAAATAGGTAAGGACTTTCTCCATCAACATTTGTATTGCATGCAAGTACAGAATACCACCAATGCCCTTGCTAGACGTGTGTTAGAAAATGGGACATTACATCAGTTTTATTTATGGTGATGGGGTTTGGAGATGAGAGTCTTAGGTTAGGCAATTTAGAAAACAGGACAGAGAATAGTGACCTCCAATGGATTTTGAAGCTCAGAGCAGATAGGGGCTCTGGGATGAATGGGATGGTGTTGGTTAAGCCTGCATTAAATTTGAGAGGCCTTTCAAAGTGATTAAGGCTATGCTGTGCAACTTATGTTTTTGGATATGTTGAATATATAGATTTTTAGATAGAGTTTTTAGTTTCTGTCTTTTTGCTTTTATTTGTTTGAATTGGCATCAAATAGATTTGTGTGTTGAAAAAAGAGGTATATCCCTTTAAGTTGGTAGCATACAGTTTAGTAATAGAGTATGTTACACTGCTAGTATGGCTGAGACACAACTCTGAATGGATGTCTAATTCAGTTGTGAGTATATATTTTAAGACTGGTTCTAATCTGATTGGAATAGTAGATATATACATACATACATATATATATATATATATATATATATATATATATATATATATATATATATATATATATATATATATATATATATATATACTGTTTTTTCTTCATTTTTATATGTAATGGTCTGATGAAGCCATCAGTTTGGTGGAGAAAGTGCTTGTCTATTTTAAATAAATGATGTGCTTTTAATATAGCCACGTTTAGGTTAACCGCTTGTGTTTCATTTTTAGATTTTTACTGAAGTTGATTTTGAGCTTGGTTCTGAGTTCTAATTGTAAATTTTGTTTATACATTATGGCTATTCCACCTCCTCGTTTGTTTTTTCTGTTTTAACGATGTATGTTATAGCCTAGAGGTAGAATTTCATTATCCATAATATCAGGTTTTAGCCCTGTTTCTGTAAGAACAGTGATATTGGAGGAGTAATGGGATAGACAGGCATGACGATCATGGACTTTATTCACTATACTTCTTAGATTCATGTTGAGTAGCAGGAGGTTGGAGCTTTTTGGGAAGTTGGTAGGAAGGATAGGTAGCAGATGAGCATTTCTGAGGCCAGGATTAGGGTGGATATCCCCACTTAGTTTTAGTAAGGTAGCAAAACATAATAGCTTTATTGAGCTTAGAAAGGAGTTTGTTGTACTTGAGATGTTTTGGGATTTTGAATGGGGTTGGATGCATTTGTATGGGAAGTAACCTATGTAAGTTGTGTTATAGAGGTTGAAAGCAATGTTATAGCTTGTGTGGAGAGTTTGGTGGGGTTGGGGATTTGTTACGGTATGGCAGGACCAGTAGGTATAAAGGTGATTTTGATAAGATGTAAGGTAGTTTTCAAGTATGAGGAGGGTGAGGGTGATGATGTGTAAGGATATAATTTCTAGGTGTATGATTTGAGAAGAGGTAGACATTTTATGGGTAGAGAATGAAGAGTTGTGGAATAGGGAGAAGTAGAGGTGATGAGGTAAATGGCAGTGGAAAGCACAGGTAGTAAGGTGCTACAGGAATGGAGAGAGTATTAGCTGAAAAAGCAGCAAAGGTGGTGGTACTGGGGTACTGTTACCACCTGTCCTATTGTCAGTGGGACATTCACGGGTTGAGCTATGTCATCCCATTGCCCGCAGTGTGAAGCAGTGGGAATTTAAAAGTCCCATTTTTTTGATTTGCACCAAATTGCCATGGAAAATCCAAAACTACTTCAGTTTTTTCCACGGCAATGCAGTTACGTCACCAACCCAGACCTGCAGGCAAAGGTATTCTCTGTTAGGTCTATCTGGTATAAATCATGCAGCAATTGGCTGCAAGTCTTGAAGGGGACGGGGATTCAACAAGGAAGAGCCCTACAAAGGTCACAGCTGTAAAGTAGGTTTTTATTAGCACTTCTACAGCTGCTAATAAGGAAGGATTGAGATTTTTCTGTTTGCCAGCCATCCAGCCATCCATCAAGGAAGCCAGGAAGCCATCTATCTATCCAGAAAGCTACAAAGCCAGCCAGACACTGAAGGAGGAAGGAAGCTTAGTAGCCAGCCAGCCACTGAAGCAGGCAGGGAGCCAGTCATCCAGCCAGCCATTCCAGCAGTCAGGGAGCCAGCTAGCCCACCGAAGATTGCGATAGTGGTAAGTACAACAGTCAATAGTATTTTGTTGCTCTAGTTTTTTAAAATGGGAATATTGTGTTTTATTGAAATTTAAGTTTTTTAGTGTTTAGAGGTAAATGGGCTGCACTACACAGTATGAAATCTGTGAAGTGGTTATTTTGAGAACAGACATAAAAAACAAAAATCTGGATAGTCCAGTGGCTTCTCACTTCCATCAGATCCAGGTTTGTGTTAAAGATGTTGCTGTGCTAAAAAATATGTTGTTATATAAATCTTCTCTGTTTTCACCAATAATCTAGCCTCTGCCACCAAACATGGCACACTCATACAATACACAGATGACTCAACCATCATCTGCTCAGCCCAGTCCCTACCCAAACTGCAAAAAGTCACACAGGAAGCCTTTTCCTCTGTTGAAACTTGGTTATCCGATGCCCATTTAAAACTCAACCCAAACAAAACTAAACTACTCATCTTCCAACCCACCAAACATACTCAAAACAACTCTCACTTTAACATCACAGCAAAAGACAACACCACTATATACCCAACTGAACACATCAAATTACTAGGAGTGGAAATAGATAATAAACTAAAATTTAACATTCACATATAAATTACTATAAAAAAAGTCCACAAAAAACTAGGAGCGTTCTACAGAAATAAGCAACTTCTCACCAAAGCAGCAAAGATTTCAATAGCAAATTCCCACCTTATCTCTACCCTACTTTATGCCTCCCCAATATATACCAACCTAAGGCAATGCAATCTAAACAAGCTAGAGACCTGCTACAACGAAATCGCCAAATTCACCACAGGAGCATCCTACCATAGTCACCACTGTCTCTCACTTGCTGAACTGGGCTGGCTTGAACTCCCTCACCTCCTTCAATGGTATCAACTCTCACTCGCCCACAAACTAGTAAACCATCCACTAAATGTCCCATCCCTCCAGAATCTACTCCAACCCTATCGCACCACCAGACCACTAAGATCCAGCAACAAAAATCACTTGCAGATCACTAAAGCCAATAACTCTGCTGGTGAAGCATTATTCTCTTGCACCATAGCCAAATTATGGAACTCCCTCCCATCCACAATTACGTCCATACCATCATGCACCCACTTCAAAACTTTACTAAAAGTGCACCTAAAAACATGCTGGCTATGCCCTTGCAACTCCCACTCTAATATCACCCACCCCATCCAACCACTACCTTTCTTTCCACTCCACTAACTACCTTGATTAAAGCAAGCTCAGATGCTCATAAGCCTAGTACTTATTATACAACAGGAACTTCTTATTGTAACATTTGTTAATGTCTGTTATGTACTTCACAGATAAAGATTCTAGTTGTCTACTGATGTGCTATGTTCTTCATCTGTAAATATGTTGTAAGTAATTGCTATGTAAATTGTTAATCATTATGTAATCCAATGTAACTACTGTCTGTTTATTTTAACTGTGGAGCTTTTCTCCCTGTGCCTCCGCTGAAAATGGACCTACATCCAGTCGGACACTCCCAGTCAACAAATATAAATAAATAAATAAATATAAAAAAACATTTTTTATTTTGAAATTTGGCACATTGTTGCCTCAGAGCTTGAACAAAGAAGTTGAGTGGAAGGCTCTTTTCCAATGAAGTGTTAATTATTTTATTGTCTTAATTGTTTTAATTTTCTAGTTGATGTTGGGTGATACACTCTATTTAACTGTGGAGTCATTCTTAGTTTGTATTAACTCTGAGAAAGGCTTGTTTCCTGAGGCGCTAGAGTACTGTATATTAAATCTTGTTTGTGATTAACTTTGCAGTCTGTGTTTTTCACTAGTCTTACTGTTGTTTGAAATTTTACACTTCTTTTTGGTTGTTGCGCAATTTCCATTTATAGTTGGAAATCTGTGCATTTTATTTTTTATCATGACTTTAATAGGGTTAAAATGTCCTGCTTTACTTATAATGTGAATATGGGCATTCTGCTTTTACTTGGGCCTATTTATTGCCTCAATTGTGATGGGTAAATTACTGTTAAAGGTTTATTTTTATTTCTCTTAATTGTTATGTTTGGACGTAAAACTGGTCCATGGGGTCTGCTGTGCATTGTAGTTTATTTTAGCTGCTCTTGCAATAAGTACTTTTAGGTTCATAGGTTCATAGGTAGGTACTAGGCTATCTGCCCAAAGGCATTTATAAGCCTAGCCAGAATGTGTTGGCTTTCGCCGCCCCCTTAGATTAGTTCCCTGTGCCTCTGTCCAGCACAGCCAAGGAAAACTTTCTGTTTCCTATCCACTCATCAAGATTTCTTTTGAAGAGTGTTAGTGAGGAGCTCTGCCTGATGTAGATTGGGATCTTGTTCCAAAGCATGGGAAGTCTCTGGGACAGGAATCTATCCCTCCAGCATGTCCTATTTATTGTTGTGGTGAGGTTTAGATCCCTAGAGTGTATGGCTCGTGGGGATAAGGTTTTCTTTAGGCGGAGCATGTCCATCAATTCTGGGTTGGACATGGCCTTGTATGTCAGGCAGAGATCACCTCTGAGTAGGCGGTATGCAACCGAGTACAGCTGTAATTTCTTCAGTCGAGCTGCATAGGGCATCTGTTTGAGGCCAGTGATCCTCTTGGTGAGGTACTTCTGTGGTCTTTCCAGCTGTTGCAGGTGTCTTGTAAGGTGCATCCCAAATAGGGCGTTGTATTCTATGATGGGTCTGATGAGTAATGAGTAGAGGGGTACAATGACCTCTTTTGATCTGGATGTGAACCCTTTTGTGATTAGGTGGGCCACGTAGAAGAATTTTCTAACTACTTTGGCAATGTGATTATCAAAGTTGAGATTACTATCTACTTGGGTCCCCAGATCCCTTATTACGCCTTCCTATTTAGGGGACTACCACCTATGTGGTAGTTTGTGGGTACTTTGTTTTTTCCAAAGGGGATGACTATGCACTTTTTGGCATTTAGCTTGAGGCCATGATTTTATCACCTGGTATCCATCTCAATGAGACCCTTTTGGAGGATGTCTGTGTCAGCTGGAGAGTCAGTTATAGCCCCTAAGTTTGCAGTCACCTGCAAACCTGGTCAGCCATAGTCCTCCTGTGCCTGCCTGTACCTCTGAGAAGTATATGCCAAACAGGAGGGGTCCTAGGACTGAGCCCTGGGGAACTCCACTTGTAACCGATTTAGAGTCGGACCTAGCTCCCGCAACTCTCACCATGTGGGTTCTGTCCGTGAGCCAGTTGTCAACCCATCTTGTGACATAGAGGTTTATGTTCAGGCTGGTGAGCTTGTCTATAATACCAGAATGGGGAATGGTGTCGAAGGCCTTTGCGAGGTCTAGATAGGCTGTGTGTACCACCTTTCCCTCATCTATAGCCTTGGTAACTGTCTCAAAGAAGTCCACCAGGTTCAGGAGGCATGATCTACCCTTAACAAAGCCAAACTGGGTAGGGTCCAGTGTTTGGAGGTTCCCAGTGTCTCTTTTAATGAGTTTCATGATGATGCGCTCCATAGCCTTGCAAACCAAGCTAGTCAGGCTTATAGGGCGATAGTTCCCGGGGTCTGTTGTGGCTTCACCTTTGTGGAGCGGAATAACGGCTGCTGCTGTGTGCCACTCTACGGGTACATAGCCTGTGGAGAGGCTGAGTTTGAACAGTGTGCTTAGGTGAGTGGTTAGTTTGTCTTTGAGCTCATGTAGGAAGCAGCCTGGGACACCGTCCGGTCCCATTGATGCTGTATTTTTGGCTTTGGAGAGGTCTGTTTTAACCTGAATGTCTGTGATTTCAGGGACTCTACATTCTTCTGCTATGGTTATAGGCCTTCTTGGGGGTGAGAGGGGGTTGAAGTTTGCGCTGAACCTGTCTGCCAGGATGTTGGCAATATCGGTCGGTTCAATGTATTTTGTGCCATTCTGCACTAACTCTGAGCAGATATGAGCATTGCCACTTAGATTCTTGACATAGCTAACGAATGCCTTGTGGTTATCTTTGGAGTCCTTGGCAATTTTTCTTTCAAAGCTCGCCTTGGATGATTTTATGAGGGATCGTATTTTCATGCTGATACTGATCAGGGATGTCTTCCCTTCTTGGGATTTTACTCTTTTCTGTACTAGTTTCCTCCTTCTATTGTATAGCTTGTGTATGGCAGGAGTCCACCAGACTGGTTTCCTTTTCTTGTAGGAGTGAGTCTTGGTTTTGCTTGGGATGGCATGATCCATGCATTCTTGTAGGTGCCCATAGAATGCATTAGTAAAGATTTTTGTCGCTTGGACAGCGTTATCCTTCAGCATGGGGGCTTTGAAACTTTCCACCTCAGTCTTAAGTAACATGAAGTTTGCTTTTGAAAAGTTTTTCACAGTGGTTTTCTTGTCCAGGGGTGGGGGCGGAATGTGGATATCCAAAGTGATTTGTTTATGGTCAGATCTAACCAGCGAGGGGTTGACCTCTGGTGTGGAACACCAGTCGCCCATGTTGGTGATGACCAGGTCCAATATGTTGTCACCTCTGGTGGGAGTGTTGACCAGTTGAACCAGGGCGTTTGAGTTTATAAATTCTAGGAAATGTTAGGCAAGGGAGTTAGTACTTGAGTAGTTCTCCCAGTTAATGTTTGGATAATTGAAATCACCCAATATTATGGTGTTTGGTAGGACCTTTATGTTTCCCAGTGTTTCCCAGAACGTGGAATGGGTGTCCTGGGACATGATGGGTGATCTGTAGCAAGCTACAGTTTGAATTGCAGTTTTGCCCATTGTTAGTTGCACATGGATGATCTCTGAAGCATCGTGCTGTGCCACTAACCTGGAGGTGTGGGTATCCTTGATGAATATGGATACGCCCCCGCCTTTTGTATTTCAGTTTGGGTTCTGTGGCCGAAAGTTATGGTATGAGTTGTAGCCTGGTAGTGCTGGGGTGCTCTCTGGAGCCTTACACCAGGTTTCTGTTACTGCATATATATCGATTTTCTCCATACTGAGGAGTGCCTCGAGTGCATGCATTTTGAGGTTCAGACTTCTGGCATTGAGTAGCACTACCCTCAGTTTTTTGTTACTTGTGCTATTTACGGTGGTAGGTTTGTCTTTTGAGCCTTGCCTAAAAAAGGCACTATAGGGGTGGCAAGAGCCTTGGCCAGTATTTGAAAGCTTAAGGGTGAAAGGTGCAAGCCATCTCTTGCGAAGCAACATGGCTTGTCGAGCATGATATCCCAGGTGGACAGACACTGGATCCCCTTTGAATGACACCAGAAACTTAGCCAATTGTTGAAATTGAGAATTTTTTCTTTATACCATGGTATCATTCTTGCTGAGGGCAGAATGCTACTCAGGGTCAGGGTCATACCGGCCTGGGCTACATGATCTGAGAGCTCTTCCATGTCTCTATTCATGTAGTCCAGAGACGTACGGCTCAGGTCATTCACACCAACATGGACAATGACAGAGTCATATTTGTACTTGTTCTGTAGTGACCTGAGTGCTTGTGTTATGTGGCGGATCCTGGCACCCGACAGGCAGCCAGGTATCTTTTAAAAGATAAAATGTTTGCTTACTTTTTTTTCTTTTTTCTTTTCTTTTTTTTTTAGTTTGAGTGGATGCATGTTCAGAAGTTAATGCAGTGCATTTGGGATTGAGCTAAAACATGTCATCATTTCAGGATAGTTTGCTTTTATAAGTAGCAAAGTTTGTGTTTTGTTTTTAGTAATGTCTTTAATACATTTACAATGTACTGCTTTCATTATAATGTAATTAAGGTTGGTGCTGCTGTTGGGCCTGTTCGTTAATACATCATTGTGCTGTGTAAATTAATGCTATACATTTATTTCTTTTTTCTTAACTGCTATGTTCAAAAGGTAAATCAGGTCTATGGTGTCCAGTGTGCATTCTAATTCATTTTAGAGTGGCTTTTTGGTACAGTGAAAATGTGTTCAACTTTATTTTCTAGGGGGGTGGGAGGTATGTATGTTTGATGGTAAAAATAATGCATTTGGTTTTCTACAAGCTGTGTTAATGTCAAGTTTTCAATGGCCAAAATGCCCCCCTACATTGTCATTTATTATTTTACCTTTTTAAATGGTTTGTCATGATAATTCTCTTTTGCTCCATTCCTCAAGTCTTTCATATGCCAATGTTTTGATGTGTCATGGTTAGTTTATGAAGATTTTTTTTACTTTTTTTAAATAAACATAAGTGTCTGTTTAATATGAGTAGTGAATTTTTTTTCCTTTAAAGTTTACTTACTGTTACAACTGGGTAATGTGTTTTTGCAGCAATGCTTCACTTCATTTAAATGGTTTGTGAGTTTTCAGTATGCTGTAATAACTTCACAGTATTGTACCCATAACTGCAATACTGCATCTCCTTCAACACCTCTGGTGATGTCATGGTGAGAGTGTGGTCAGTGTCATATTGGCCACACCCCCATGTCCTACTGGCCACACCCCATGTCCCACTTTGGCCTTGTTAAAAGGCAGCAACCCTATACTGGGGTATTTTTGAAGTGGAGATAATAGGTAGTAAGGTGCTATAGGAAGGGAGAGGGTAATTAACAGAGAACAGATGTGAGGTGTATATTACATGAGTATAAGTGAAAGGAGGTAGAAAAAGTAGCAAGTGTTATGGCAGGAGTGGAGGGGTATTGAGCTTAGGGGGAGGAGTTAAGGTATGAAGGAGTAGAAGTGGTTTGTAAATTGGGAAAATGGTGAGTGAGCACAAACATAGGTAGGGGATGGTTGACTATGGGAAGGATGGAAGTAGGAGTTTGTGCTGTGGTAAGATGGAATTGTTGCAGTTAGATGTGGGTTTACCTCCCAACCATACCAAATTACTTGTTTTTACTGAGTTTTGGCATCCAAATAATGGGGTGCCATGATTCCCGAGTGTCAACTCTTAATTTCCGATTTCCCGGCTTTTTTATTTTAAAAAATTTAGTTCGGCATTTTGAGCTGATGTCATCACATGTACAATTACTTCAGCTCCATGAAACAGTCAGCTAGCCTGTCGGAATTCAGCAATAGGCTCACATGCATGTATTTCCTGGCTGCTCCAGTGAGCCAGAAGGGAATGTGTAACTGCAGGAATGGTGAAAGCCACGAGTATTTCTTATGCGGCTGGCTGGCAGCTTTTTGGATTTATTATGTTGCAGCTTGAACAGAGGCTGCAGGAACAAGCAGAAGCAGAAGACTTCTTGCGGCAGCTTTCTGAATTTACTTATTATGTTGCGGCTTGAATGGTGGCATGCGGTGGCTTTCTGTATTTATTAATTATGTCGCGGCTTGAATGGAGGCAGCAGGAACAAGCAGAAGACTTCCTCATGGATTTACTTTTGATGGCAGAGAGGTATTTATTATGCAGCTGGTGTGTGTGTGTGATTTACTTTTTGATGGCAGAGAGGTATTTATTATGCAGCTGGTGTGTGTGTGTGATTTACTTTTTGATGGCAGAGAGGTATTTATTATGCAGCTGGTGTGTGTGTGTGATTTACTTTTTGATGGCAGAGAGGTATTTATTATGCAGCTGGTGTGTGTGTGTGTGATTTACTTTTTGATGGCAGAGAGGTATTTATTATGCAGCTGCTGTGTGTGTGTGTGATTTAGTTTTTGATGGCAGAGAGGTATTTATTATGCAGCTGGTATGTGTGTGATTTGCTTTTTGATGGCAGAGAGGTATTTATTATGCAGCTGGTATGTGTGTGATTTACTTTTTGATGGCAGAGAGGTTATTTATTACGCAACTGGTGTGTGTGTGTGTGTGTGTGTGTGTGTGTGTGTGTGTGTGTGTGTGTGTGTGTGTGTGTGTGTGTGTGTGTGTGTGTGTGTGTGTGTGTGTGTGTGTGTGTGTGTGTGTGTGTGTGTGTGTGTGTGTGTGTGTGTGTGTGTGTGTGTGTACTTGGAAGTAGACTTTTATGATGGAAATTTTCTGAATTGGGAAGTTTTGTCATTATTGGTTCATGCATTTTGTTTCATTGCGTACTAGAAAAATGTTCAAACAATAAATTTAAAATGCACTCTAAGTCTAACAAGTGTGCTGTATTATACAAGGAATATAATTTAATAAAGTCAGGAAGATGTATTCTATTTTCATTGTGAGACAGTATTGCTTTATTTAGCAGATGTCTAGTAGTGTTTCTGCATTGTGCTATAAAATGCAAAACTAAAATCCAAGTAATCATTGTAGAAGTAAAGCAGTATGCACATTAGTGTTTATGATAAATGGGGTGAAATAGGCAGATTATGGGACATTGGAATGACTGCAGGGGGACTCTGGTGCCATATTTTGGTTGTCTGTTCTTCAGTTTGCGTTTAAACATTGGTATCCCACAATTCCATTTGAGTGGGCGGGGCTACATTATTATGCATGCAAATTTTATGGTAATCAGCGTACAGATTTGCACCTATTTTTCATGGGCTTTGTCCAGATTTTTGATGTTTCCAGGTTGAACGGTATGGATGTGGGTGTGGAGAGTGAGTAGTGGTGTCTGGTACAGGGTAGATTGGTGGAAGGGGCTAGTTAAAGTTAAGGTTAGGCATAGTGACGGCAGGTGGGATATGGGAGTAGGGTAGGGTTAGCAGAGTGAATCCGAGTGTAGAGAGAGCAAATGGAGTGAGCTGCAACAGAGAGATCATGGTAGGCAGAGAGCAGAAAACAATCAGTGAAGCTAAATGTACTGGCAGGTAATAGCAGTGCTGGATTAATGTAAAAAAATGAGAAGTAAAAACTAAATGCAAAAAGAGGGAAAGGGATGTAAGGTAGTGAATTCTGCTACTCAGCAAAGGTGGCCAGTAGTCACAGAATGAAATTTAGCTCTGGAAGGTAGGACAAGTATATGAAGCAAAGGTGGGGATAGAATACCTTGCTGAAGAAGGGAAAGAATAGAAGGGAAAGGAGTAGAGCAGAAGTTCAGCTTGGTGGTGTGTGAACAGTCTAACACATATAGATATTTATCAGGAATATGCTTAGGACATTAAGATACAAATTTATGGTTGACTTGTAGTACAACCACTGAGTCTGATTACTGAAGAAATTTTAAGGCTTCATCTGAATGTTGTTATAGTTTGTATTCTGTACTGTTGAGTTGGCCAGGTCTGATATCCTAGGAACAGGGAAGAAAGGAGAGAAGATTAGATGAAGGATAGGAGGGCCGTAGGGTTACACGGAATAGTTGGTAGAATGAAATAGGTGAGAGTAGGATGTAAAAGGTAGAGTAAGAAAGGTACAGAAAAAGCAACAGTAAGCATTTAACTTCACATATACAATGCAGCAACATGAGATGCATTCAACATATATGCAATTACATGTAACAGTAGTAGTTCTGTTCACATCAACTATGCATTTAACTTCGCATATACAGTGCAGCAACATGAGATGAGTTCAACATATATGCAATTACATGTAGCAGTAGTAGTTCTGTTCACATCAGCTATCACATACACTAACATGATAAAATACATGTATGAAACAGACTGCTACTTTCTTGAAGTACAATCACTGCTCTGAACTAATTTTCCCTTAATGCAGATGCATAACATCACCAAAGGAGCCAGAATGAAATAGAATTACAGCTGAGAGGAGCTTTGTGGTTAATGCAAATCTATCGTACAGTTAAACTGCAGTCTCAAGTAACTGTTCACCTCTCTAAGTGAATCAAGGTACAATAAAAAAAAGAAGCAAAGCTGATTCACAGGGATGACTGTAGTGATCATCCCAGTTAGAATAATACAGTAAAATGCTCTGGTACAGAAGCACTTGAACCTGCAAGAATGGAGCAGTTGAGAAACCTCTGAACGCAGCTACAGTACTAGATAATACATAACAATCTGAGATTGTATGAGATAGCAGTTAGCAAAACAACACAGTTTCAAATTTCATACCTGTGATTATCCGCAAAAGTTGACAAAACAGTGAATTACTGCTCTCGTACGTCAGAACAATACCGTATAATTGTGTATAATTCCTCCAGTTCAGCTGGGATCAAATCAAAGAGAAATGAACCATTCTATATCTCCTGAAATCCTCTGAGTACAGCTACAATGCAGGTCAGTAGTTAGCAAACTAAAATAGCATCATATAAAAGATAACACATAATTGAATTATCTTTGATTTGAATATCCACAGGATTAGAAAATAAAACAGTAAAGCACTGCTCCAGCACCACCAGGACAGATATGACAAAGGGAGAGAGCTACCAAGGCAAGAGATGGCATGGAATGCCAGTAAGGGAGTTTAAATGTTGCAAGGCATTATGGACAAAACAGGAAAGAAAGAACACTATGCAGCATGTAGGAAATATTATGTGTGGTGAACCAGACAGATTGCAGCAGGCAGACAGCAGAAAACAATCAGTGACACTGAATGTACTGGCAGGTAATAGCTGGAATGTATTAATGAAGAAAAATTAGAGTAAAGTTAGTAAATTAAATGCAAAAAGGGGGAAGGAGATGTAAGGTAGTGGATTCTGCTACTAAGTAGAGGTGGCAAGTAGTCACAGAATGAAATTTAGCTCTGGAAGGTAGGACAAGTATAGTAGGCAAAGGTGGGGGTAGAATACCTTGGTGGAGATGGGATAGAATAGAAGGGAAAGGGGTAGAGTAGAAGTGCAGCTCAGTGGTGTGTGGACAGTCTAACACATATAGATATTTAGCAGGAATATGTGTAGGACATTAACATGCAAATTTATGGTTGACTTGTTGTAGAACCACTGAGTCTGATTAGGGAAGGAATTTTACAGCTCTATTTGAACGTTATTTAGCTTGTGTTCTGTACTGTTGAGTTAGCTAGGTGTAATATCCTTCAATTTGAATATCCACAAAATTAGAAAATAAAACAGTAAAATATCACTCTAGCACCACCAGGACTGATACAAGAAAGTGAGAGAGCTACCAGAAATTAATAACATGTGGAGATTTAAAAGTAGGAAAGACTAGAGACTGGACATATAAAAGGATAACTTTTAAGACTGAAATTGATTATATAGTTTATTCTAAAGTCATGAAAGAAATAACAGGGCATACAGGTAGCAGAGTTTTCAGATCACGGAGCAGTGTGGGCTAGAATAGGGGAAGACTGTGGAATAATAATTAAATAATAAGGGATAAAGAGATTAACTGAACTGCAGAGTTTAAAAAGGAAGAACTGATAAGTAATGCAGAAACAAAGTATATTTAGAAGTAGAAAGAAAAATAACAAAGACATAAGATGAAATATAAAGAAATTTTACATAATTATGAGAAAAAAAGATAGAACAAGGAAGTGACAAAATAAGGGAAATAGCAAAACAGATGCAAGAAAAAAAACAGAAAAAAACTTAAAAAAAATGATGTTACAAAGGGAAAGATATTTTCTGAAAGAAAGAAAGGAAGAAAGAGGAGGTTTCTCCTTATTTATGAAAAGAAATAAAAATGAAAGAAGGAAGGATGAATGCTACCTTATATGTCAAAAGAGACAAAAAATATAAACAATGCAAATATATTATGGAGGAGGCAGAAAACATTGTAAAGAAAATGTATGATAAAGATGAAATGCATGGACAAGAAGAATGGAAAGTGAAACAAAATCCAAGAAATAAAGATTTTTTAAGAAAATTATATAACAATAGAAGGGCTTGACAAAGTGGTAACAGAAGGTAAAAAGGAATTGGCACCAGGATTGGATGGTATACATTGTGAGTATTATAAAGAAATGGTAAAAGACAAAAGAGAAGTTTTTTTAAAAAATATATATTAATTGAATGGATGAAAGAATGTATAATAGAAGTAGACATATATAGTAGAGCGATAACATTTATATGGAAAAAGAATGAAAGAAAATATATAAAAAAAAGTGTTGGCCTATAACACTAAAGGATTACTGACTATAAAATATTTATGAGAATATAGCAAAAAGGATGGAGAAAGTATTGGATGAAATAGTGGAAGAAGTGATCTATGGTATAAAAGGAAGAAATGTGAAAGAAATGTTAATCATAATGAAAGATGATACTAAAAGAAAATAGAGGAGTAAGATGAATAGCATGTGAAAGCCTTTGATAAAGTGAGCCATAAAGTAATGTGGCAGATTTTAGAGGTATACTGTACAGGAGGAAAAATATTAATGTAATAATGAAATGTTATGAAAATTAATCGGTAGAAGTTATGATAGATGTGTGTGTGTCTTTCGGCTTTTCCCGGTTAGGGGTTGCTACATTGGAACTCCGGTCCGCTAATGATTGGCAGTTGATTTTTTTACATGCCGAGTTGCCGGCCCTGACGCACAACCTTCAACGAAGGTACGCCCATTCATGCATGTGTCCACACAGAAGACGCTCTAGCTGCAGCACCACCACCGCGAGTTGAGTTATGATAGATGGATGGGTGGAAAAAAAATAAGTATTAAGAGATAAGTAAAACAGGGATGCCCAATGAGTATGTGCTTATCTGTGTTAGTAATGAATGCAGTAACATAGACATGCATTTATGAAATGAGTATAGCAAGACAGGAGATGGAAGTAAATGTTACATTACCGGTATGTATGACATATGCAGATTATTTAGTTCAAATAAAAACAAAGGCTGGATAGGTGAGGTTATAAGAAGAGAAATGAAAAAGCTGTAAAAAAGGTGGTCTGCAGTTCAACAAAATTAAATTTAAGGGATTTGGTGAGATAAATTAAATGGAATGTATTTCATAAGAAAGAAAGAAATATTTGGGAACTGACATTTCGTTGAGTATGAAAATGAAAAAGTCAATGGAAAGAGATGGAACAAGTAAAAAAGTCATCATAGTGGAAATGTTTTTATCATATCACAAAAAGATGTGCATGTTGAATATTTATGTATTAGGAAAAAATAACATATTTAGGATGAATATATTTGTTTCACATAAAAATGGAAAATAGTTATTAGAGTTTTTGGCTTCATTTGGGGCTCAAGGCTAAATCTGGTAAGAAAAGAGATAATTTATAATAAAAAAGAAGGAGGTGTTTCATACTTAACATCCAGTGGTTTCATTTAGCATCTATGCATTTATTTTGGATAATGAGAAAGGAAAGGAAAGAAAATGAAATGATAGGTAGGATGATATATTAGAATATAAAATTTAATGAAAACACAGGTGAAAGAAAAAGTAAAGGACAGGATGAAATAAAAAGAATATGAGAATAGAATGAAATTATGGAAATTAAAAGAAAGTGAATGGTATAATATAGTTTTCGATTTTTTTTCCTTTTCTTTCATTCATGTGTGTGTGTGTGTGTGTGTGTGTGTGTGTGTGTGTGTGTGTGTGTGTGTGTGTGTGTGTGTATGTACCCATGAAAGGAGTTAACAGAAGATAAAAAGGGGCAATACAAGACAGAGGAAAACATTTGAAAGTGTTTATAAAGCAGAGGATTCTATGTGGAGAATTTTTAGACCTGTGAAAGGAAGATGATGGAGAAAAGAAAATGGGACAGATTCCAAAACAAAGTAGTGGAGAGAGCAGCATCCTGAAGGAAGATGTCAGTGTTTCAGTGGCAGATGTGACTGCATGATGGACAGTAAAACCAGAGCAAGTAATAATTTCTTCAGCATAGACTAACTGCAGGTGTTGCACACACCCTCTGTATTCCCAGACAGAAGGTATGCATCTAATGCAAATAAAATGCACCAGACTTCTGAGAGGTGCTAGAATTTTCTACGATTTGTTCAGTAATCCCATGGGTTTGGCAAATATATTTAAAAAAAATAAACTGCAAGCTGCATTTAATGACAAAAGCAGGCTGGGGTACTACAAGCCATAACAGAGGATGATTTGCAAATGTGTCCCAGAAGGCAGTCAGCAAGGTGTCAAGCCAGGCTATGGTTAAGCCAGCTCTCTGAACAGGAAATAATACATATATACAGATTAGATAGAGAGCTGATGAAGGCTGTGTACAGGAGATGTGCACCACCCATGTCCGCTTGCAATCTGTGGGGTAACCCAGTATGGGTAGAAACAAAAGTGCCACTAGAACAATTAATGTAAACAGCCAATTAGTTGTCCGCACTGAACATCATGCATAACATAAGCATTTGATTCACTGGTAATACCTCATACACATATCTGAGACATAGCAAAGACCCTAAGTAGATGTCTACAGAGGAAAAATCACCACAGAAATACTCTCTGTAAGGTACAGTACCAAAAATGACCACACTGGCATATGTGTGGCATGCAAGAGGTGTCTACAATGGAAAGTGTTGCTGTCCAGGTAAGATATCAGAACAGAAAAGTAGCATGTGCATTAGCTGTACAACAGCCAGTACCACAATACATATAGGCTCATGCAGTGTATGGGAATGTTTCAAGCATATGTCAATGTAATGCCTTTCATACACAGTGCACTGCTATGCAAAACAATTGCTGTCATCCATATTACTGTCATGTACAGAGAAGCATAAAGAACATACAAAACATGTTTGAATTATTGATCACATGCCTTAACATCATCAGCATACACATGCACTTACCATTAATACATTCCACATTTCAGGATATATCATTTATACACAGGTGAGTTTAGAACTCATGTCAATTGATATTTTGGTCATTTAGGGCCAATCACATAACCATAGCACTACAACATCAATCATACACAAATGTTGTCACAGTTACATGCACATCCAGTTACACCTACCAAGTTTGCCTCAACTATATGGGATAGCTCACAGATGTCAATGTAGTCAGTGACAAAGATCAGCACACGTGACCTTTATGATATGGTAAATTACATATTTATCTGCTAAAACAGCAAGGCAGAACAAGACCAGTTTATGCAAATTGAGCAGTTATACAGTCATGGCTAAATGTGAAGACAACAACCAAGTTACATGGTATAAGAGCTACCACTGTAGGAGAAGCATCAGCAAATATCTGTAAATCAGACCTTGAACATACATTTTTTGGACAATCCCATAAATCTTTGTTATCCAGAAACACTCCTAAATACACACAAGTAAAACTGCATTACTGAAGGATATTGGCAGGTTCTGTCCATATCTGAAGTTCACTGGGGCTGGTTTACTTGTAGGCATGTACCCACTCATGGGGAATATCTCACTGATATCGATGGCACTGACCCCTGTGAAACCCTGCTGGTGACAGGTCTGTTGGTTAAGGTAAAGCCCCCAACTTTGACTGAGTGTGATCTGTCGGTGAGTCAGTTTGCAACCCACCTGACAACATAAGGGTTGATATTCAATAATGCCTGAATGTGGGATCGTATTGAAGGCCTTAGCTAAGCCAAGGTAGGCTGTATGCACAGATTTGCCTTCATCTATGCTCTGGTGATGTTTTCGAAGAAGTCTACAAAGTTTAACAGGCATGACCTGCATTTGACAAAACCAAATTGTGTCAGGTCAAGAGTTTGGAGATTACCTATATCCTTATTTATAAGGTCCATGATGATTTGTTCCACAGCCTTACAGATAATGCTGGTTAAACAAATGGGTCTGTAGTTCCCAAGGTCTGTTGTTGTACCAGCTTTATGGAGAATGATGATGGCTGTTGTTTTCCATTCAGTAAGAACAGAACCAGCATTCATGCTGTGGTTGAAGGATGTATCTAATGGAGTTGCTAATTCATGTTTTAGACCATTTAAAATGTAACCTCGGATGCCATTTGGTCCTATATAGGCTGTGTTTTTGGCCTTGGAGAGAGCATTAATGACTTGTCCTTTGGAGATGCAAGGTGTGAGAGATGTAGTGGGAATGCTTTGTGGAATGTTTGGAGGGGACGGAGGGGGTGAAATTTTCACCAAACCTGTCAGCTAATAGGTTAGCTGTTCTCACAAGATTAGTGAGTGTGATGCCATCCAGAGCTAGTTCAGTACACATCTGGGTCCTACCTTTTAGGTTATGGATATAGCTGAAGACTGTCTTATGGTTATCCTTAGCTATGTTTGCTAAATTTTTTTGAAGTTGCCCTTAGAGGATTTTACAAGCTGTCTTATTTGTTTACCCAAGCAGAGGCAGGGGTTCTTGCAGTGCTGTGACCTCTGTTTTTTATTCTTAGACAGCAACTTCTTCCTCTTGCTGTATAACTAGATGTCCACCAGGAAGGCTTGTTTTATTCCTCAAGGATCTTGCTTTGATCCTATCAGGTACAGCTGTGTCAATCCATTTGTATAAGTGTTTGTACAGGGCATTTTGTGTATACCTTAGTATGGTTGTTGGTGCTATCTGTGGGAACAGGAGCTTGGAAATTATTTATGTAATCCCTCAAGAGGGTATAATTAGATTTGGTAAATATTTTTAGCCTGATTTCACCTAACAGGCATTCAGATGTTATAGCTACTTAAAATGTAACTGATTTGTGATAAGATTTAACCAGTGAGGTTCCTATACTTGTGGTGGTGCAACGGACACCCATGTTGGTGAGGACCAGGTTGAGAATATTTGAGCCCCTTGTGGGGTTGCATACTATTTGTTTCAGGGCATTAGTGTTAATAAAGTCCAGGAACCTTTGTGTAAGCATGATGGTACTCATATAAGTTTCCCGGTCAATGAAGGGATAATTAAAATCGCCCATGACTAGAGTGGTTGCAATTTGATTGACTAAAGTAGGTTTAAATAAACAGCGTAGGTATCTTGTTTCATTGAAGGGGGCCTGCAGCTAACGATGACTCGAGGGACGGGGTCCTACACACAGTTAGTTGAACTTGGAGTAACTCCATGGAGTTTTCCTAACTAGTCTAGGGGTGTATTTATCTTTGATGAAGATATATGCTCCTCCTCCTTTAGTTCTCACACATTCATTTTGCCATCTGAAAGTGTGGAAGGCATTGTGCCCTTGCAAGGTTAAGGTACTCTCTAAAACCCTGAACCAAGTTTCTGTGACTGTCAGACATCAACATCCTCCAGGGTGAGAAGTGCTTCCAGAGAGTGCAGTTTCTGATTTAATTTTCTAGCATTTATCAGCATAACCCTTAATTTATTTGTGAGTGATATTTTCACATTGAAAATGTTGTTCTTGAGACCTTACCTAAAAAGGCACTATGGGTGAGGTAAGTGCCTTGGCCAGTAACCAAAAGCCTAGCGGTGACAAATGAAGACCATCTCTGGCAAAGCAGTATGGTCTATCAACCATGTCATCCCAGGCTGACAAGAACTGGATCCCCTTAGAATGACACCAGTAACTAAGCCAATTATGGAAGTCAATCATTTTTTGTTTATATTGTGGTATCATCCTGGTTGAGGGCAGAATGCTGCTCAAGGCTAGAGGCACAACTGATTGGGACACATATTCATAGAGTTCAATCATGTCTCTCTTCATATAGTCCAGTGAGGTACATCTCAAGTCATTCACACCAATATCAACTATGATGGAGTCATAATGGTACTAGTTGTTGCAAGATCTGAGTGCATGTGTGATCTGATGGATCCTGGCACCTGACAAACAGCTAACTGTAGCCTTCTCCTTGTCCAGCCTGGTGAGTGGGATATCCGTGTGTCTCACAATGGAGTCATCTATGACTAAAGAATTTGATTTGGAAGTGCCTTAACTTAGGGGCTTATTTGGTCAGACACTGGTGTTTGTGTTTTTGTGTGTATTGAGTGCTGGAGGTGCTGTCTTAGGTGTAGCATGTTTGTGTTTGGAAGGTCTCTGGTGTTTAGGTGGTTAGTTAGTCAGTACCTCTGTGTATGAGGATGATTTATGCATTGAATGCATGGTTTGCATAGGAGGTGTAGTATGTGAGCTGGCAGTGTACATGAGGCAGTTTCCACACTACCACAGGATGCCCATGTCAGTTCAGGCTCGTAAGACAAAAGGAGGGAAACTGACCATCCATAATGTTAGGTTACATTTTCTTTTCACAGTGGGTAGAGAAAATGGAGGGATGCAGTATAACTGGGTGCTCTAAATGGGGTATATACTAATGGGGTGCTCTATAAAGGGTCTATACTTGCAGGGGTTCTCTAAATGGTATGAGACTATTGTAGATTTGGTGGTTTTGAAATTGTTTAAAGGGCAAAAGTGTGGCTAAGGTGTTCTCTGAGCAGATAAGTGCAATTTAAGGACTTTTTGGCTGCATCACAGGCAGCTACTAAGGGAAAATGTATCTACTGAAGTTTTTGTGTCTATAACCACCAGTGGTTACCCCCGCTGAGTGGTAGTATGCAATGGTGCATGGAGGTGCACTGCACATAAACAGATTAATACAGCAGGGCATTGTCTGGTTGCCTAACTCTGTGGAGCTGTGTTAAAACAAGCACAAATCCATGCAAACATGGGGCTTATGTAGCAACAGTAAGCAATATATTAAACAATGTAACCAATAAAAAAAGCTCAAAACTGAGCCTTGTGCTAGCAACCTTCATTCAGATGAGTCCTAACTGCCCTTTCCTGCACAAGGGTGCAGGGGGGGGGGCCCTCTCCAACAAAAGATCGCCTGCTTTTAGTGCTCAATTTAACAAACAGAAACTGATTCAGCAGGTCTGAATCTAGTCTTTGCTACAGCAGACAAAGTACAACAAATCAGCAAGAACAGTTTTAAAAAATCCGCAATATGGCAAACATACAGTTTTAAAAGTGCAAAATACAGTATAAAATTGTACTTATGGTTAGGAGAATGCAACAGATTCCTTGGATTGCACAGATGAACACAGCAGAGCAGTGGCTGGCCACCTAACTCTGTGGAGCTATGTTAAAACAGTAAGCAAAGTGAATCACTCTCCTGCCATAAGGGTGCAGGGGAGGCCCTCTCCAACAAAAGATAGCCTGCTTTAGTGCTCAGTTTAGCAAACAGAACCAGATTCAGCAGGTCTGAATCTAGCCTGTGCTACAGCTGGCAAAACGTGCAACAAATCAAGTTGATGGAATAATAAATTGTAAAGTATGAGCATGAAGTATGAAAGTCAAATGTCTGTCATGAGTGCCAGAAAACCAAAATGTTATGAGGAAAAGATCAAAAATCTGAGACAAAAACTGGACATTCTGCACAACTCAGGACAGTTCAGAGATATGAACTCAAATGTATGTAATATTATAGGATCATAGGTGTTTACTAGGCTAATGACCACAATGGCCTTTTTAAGCCTAGCCATGCATCCCAAATCTCTGACAAATTCTGATACTCTTGATAACTCTAAGCATGGGTCTGGGAGATGAACCATGTACATGCTACCTGTGTCCATTAGAGACCTAGGTGCCAAACCAGGGATGAATTTCCAGTTTCCCATCCAATTGTCCAAGTTACACTTGAATTGAGTTAGAGTGGAACTCTGCTTCACATGGACGGAGAGCCTGTTCCATAGATGGGGTAGTCTCTGGGATCCATACCTATCACTCCAGCAGGACCTGTTTATATCACAGACAAGGTTTAAGTCTTTAGAACAGGTAATTCTAGTGTTATTTGTTTTGTGGATATGCAGGAGGTCCATAAGAGTGGTGTCTGAAAATGCCATGTATGCCAGGCATAGATATCCTCTCAAAAGCCTGTAGAAGACAGAATACAGGGATAGGGCTTTGAGGTAGTCTGCAAAGGACATTATACTTATATCCTGTATACTTTTAGTGAGGAACCTCTGTGGACATTCCAATTGTTGGATATACCTGGTTAGGTACATACCAAAGGGGGCATTGAACTCAATGATAGGTCTGATGAATGCTGAATACAGTGGAAGAATGACTTCCTTGGACTTAGATGCCATAGATGTCCTCACCACTGTAGACACATAATGGTCAAAGGCTAGATTACTATCTGTGTGTGTCCCTACATCCCTGCTACTCTGTCATGTCTAAGGGTTGTGTTGTCAATATAATAGTTAACCAAGGATGGATAACTTCATAAAGGATACTATTATGCATTTCTTGGCATTTAGTTTTAGTCCATGGATCTGACACCAGTTGTTTGTCTGTGTCAGCCCCTCCTGGAGAACATTTGTGTCAGTGTGAGATTCAATGACAGCTCCTAATTTGCAATCATCTGCAAATTTAGTCAGCCAGAGACCACTGACATTGGCCTTGATGTCTGAGAAGTAAATGCAAAAAGGAGCAGCCCAAGGAATGATCCATGAGGGATTCCACTTGTGACTGGCCTCTTTGTAGAGGTGGACTCCACAATTCTAACCTCCTGGGTCCTGTCTGTGAGCCGGTTGGCTATCCACAGGGTGACATACAGGTTTGTACCTAACCTCTTGAGTTTGTCAACAATGCCTAAGTGGAGTATTGTGTCAAATGCCTTGGCCAGGTCATGGCAGGCAATGTGATTGATTTTGCACTCATCCATTGCTTTGGTGACCTTCTCAAAGAAGTCCACCAGGTTGAGTAGGCATGATCTGCCCTTGATGAAACCAAAATGGGTTGGGTCCAGTGTCGGGTTGTTTACCATATCTCTGTTGATCATCTCCATGATAATTCTTTCCATGGCTTTACATACAGGACTGGTGAGACTTATGGGAATGTAGTTTCCAGGGTCTGTAGATGGTCCATCTGCGTGATGAGGGATGGCTGTTGCCTGATAGGTCATGTTTCATGCTATTTAGAAGGCATCCTGGGATATTGTCTGGGCCCACTGATGCAATGTTCTTTGTCTTAGAGAGCAAATTAAGAACCTGTTCATTAGTGACAGTAGGGGAGTTATATTTGATCATATTTCCTGAGGGAAGGTTGAGGGGGAGAGAGGGGTAAAGTTGGAGATTAATTTATCAGCCAGGAGGTTTGCTACATCTTTTGGCTGAGTATAGGTAGCTCCATTTACAATGAGCTCTGCACCTAATTGTATATTGCCTTTGAGGTTGCGGACATAGCTGAAGGATGCTTTGTGGTTGTCCTTGGTCTGGGAGGCCAAACTTACCTCAAATTTGGCTTTAGTGGACTTTATTTGTCCTCCGAGTTGTTTGTTTAGTTTGATGAGAGTGTTTTTTTTTTCTGTTGGGTGCTGCACCTCCTAGTTTTTGCCATGAGTTTTGCCCTACTGTTATACAGCCAATTGATTTTTTGATTCCACCAGGGTGGTTTGTTTTTTGAGTTAGTTCTGTACATCTCACTTAATAGCAGGAAGTTAGACTTAGAGTAGTTCCTGAATATTCCAGGTTTAGCTGGGGGAGTTCAGGTTTTATTTTTACTTCAAGGAAGACCATTCTGTGGTCTGACCTTACCAGGGAAGGCATTACAGTGGGCTATGTGCAGCACTCTCCCATATTAGTAAGGACCTGATCCAGTATGATTGCAACCCTGGTTAGTCTATTGACTATCTGGTGCAGGGAGTTTGTATTTACAAAATTCAGGAATCTCTGTGCATGTACATTTGGTGTCATATAGGATTCCCTGTTAATAGTGGGGTGATTAAAGTCACCCATGATTATGGAATTGGGTTGGATGGTAAGTTATATCTAATAAGTTTAAATATATGATATGGGTTTCCTGGATCATAGAGGAGTCCTATAGCTTGCAAGGAAGTGGTATTGGATTTTGCCTATGTTGATCTAAACATAGAGCAGCTCAAGTGCATTGTTCTGTTTGACCAGCATTGAAGTATATTTATTTTTGATATAAATAGGGACACCTCCATATTTACTCCCTGCCTGTGAAGTAGCTGGCCTAAATGTCTGGAAGGCATTATAACCTTGCACTGTTGGTGTGCTCTCTGTGGATTTAAACCATGTTTCAGTGACCGCACAGACATCAGCATTCTCTAGTGTAAAGAGAGCTTCCAGGGAGTGGAGTTTTTTTATTTAGACTTCTAGCATTGAGCTGTAATACCTTCAGATTTTCTTGGTTTTGATTTGCTATGTCAGAAGTAATTTCAGTTTGGCATTGCCTAAAAAGGCACTGTGGGGGAAGACAAAGTTTTAGCTAATATTTGAAAGCCTAGAGGGAAGAGGTGCAGACCATCCCTGGCAAAGCAGCATGGTCTGTTGACCATCTCCTTCCATGCTGACAAATATTGCCCTCCCTTAGAATGACACCAGAAACTAAGCCAATTATTAAAGTCAGTCATCTTTGCTTGTATTGTAGCATCATCCTTGGCGAAGGTAAAATGCTGCTTCATGCTAGACTCATACCAGCCTGAGACACATATTTTGAGAACTCCATGATGTCTCTCTTCATATAGTCTAAGGAGGTACATCTCAGGTCATTTACTTCCACATGGACTATCACTGAGTCATATTGGTAACTGTGGTCCAATGACCTGAGTGTGTGCATAATGTGGTGGATCCTAGCCCCTGATAAGCAACAGACTGTGACTTTCTCCTTACTCAGCCTGGTGAGAGGGACATCAGGGTGTCTCATGATGGAGTCTCCAATGACTAGAATGTTGGATTGTATGGTGGCTTGCTTTATGAGCTTAAAGGTAGATGCTCCATGGGATGTAGCTCTATGTGTTGATGTGGGTGTTATTTTCAAAGGATGCATTTGGGGCCGCTGAGGGTACTTGTTATGTGTATTTCATCTAGGAGGTTTTTGTGGTTTAGGAAGGTTACATTTAAGTGCCTCAGCATATGTGGGTCGATATGTCTCCTTTGAATTGTACGTGATAGTTGCAGCATGTGTACTACTGACAACCTTATTTACATTAGGAGTACTTTTATGTGAGAGCTTTGCCTTCAGTGACATTGTGTAAATACATCTCTCATATACCATATCAGTTTGTTTAAGAATTAACTGGTTGTCAGTAAACATGAGGTGATTGCCATCAAGTCGGTAATGGAAACAGTATAAAAGTTCATATCCATGGCAACAGACCCCTTTTTATTGATTAGAAAGTTGGATTGAGAATATCAATCACTGTCGGGACTATTCAATTTGCAACTATTGGAACAGTGCTTGTCACTGCAAACTAGTTTCCCTATGTGCAACTAGGTATTGGAGAAATTTAAATTGTGCTTTTACACGAAAAATGTAACTCAAGGTGTCTGAGTCTGTAGGGAGCACTGCCAAGCACTTGAGGGGAAACAAATACATAGACCCTGAAAATTTAAGGATGAAGTATTTAGGTAGATATTCTGAGTTAGAAACAAATCAAGCAGTACTTACTGAAAACAAAGAATTCGTTTGACAAGAATGATGAAAAGAGGGGTCACATTTATGGCTACTGCCTGGTTACTATTAATACTGGTCTCACCACAGCTTCACTCTCTTGGGATACAATGTTCCTTTGCTTCTTCTCTCACCAGAAGAAAATGTAGGCACCAATCCCAAGATGAGAAGCAGGCCACAGTGTTTGGTGATCCACAGTCTTGTCCCAGATGATGCAAGGGTATGTACGCTTGTAGCCTTTTCCTGGTAGATGGCTTGAATAGCAACCAGACCAATAAGGAGTGTTAAGCACAGACACTCACTCTCCAACCAGAAACAGTCAGGAATCAATGCGCTCTGCTCCTTCTCTCACCAGGACCAGAATATAAGTACACATTCCAAGCTGTCACATATAAAGCAGTTATTAAGCTTTCTGGTGATCAGCAGTCTCCAGGAAATAATGTCCCTGTACTCGTTCTCTCACCAGTAGAAAACAGAATCAGTAATCCCAAGATGACTACTGAGACACAGAATACTGGGGAATTTGATTTAACTGGTGGTCTTGCAAAAGCTGTTTAAAGGTAAGATGAAAAAATGGTTTATCCTAAACACTGCAGTATGCACTATTTTTAGAAGAGCAAGAGAGATTGAAAGGGGTGGGTACTTTTGTATTCTGGTACTATGGAATACTGTGGGATGGCCAATAAATTAAAACAGTCGAAGGAGCATGATTTCACAAAATTATAATGTTGTGCTTACTCACACCAGCCAGTTAAAGGAGAGAGGAAAGGAGATATATGGTCAAATTAACATAAGGGGAAAGCAACTAAAAAGACAATGGTGTTTAAGAACACAACAGTAACAGGATAGGAGGGCGGGAAAATTCTGTCTGACTCACAAGAGACACAGCTGTGGTCTCTTTTAAAGTATTATTATGCAATGAAAAGCAGAATACAAGTAAAACACAGTGTAAAGAATACAAACCACAGTATATAAAATAGAAAAAGGCAATAAAGTACTACAGAGTACAAGAAATCAAAACCAAACTAACCTTTCCCTCACAGCAAGCTGTAGAAGAATCTGGGTGAGCTTTTCCAGTAAAGCGTTGAAATGTTTTATTTTATCCCTTCAGTAGAAGGTTTAGTTCATAGTGTCACCCCTTAGTTCACAGATGATTAACCTTAACTGACCTTTTCTAACTTCTCTTTGACTACTTAATTGATCTGTTCTAATTTCTGTCTGACTCACACAAGTATTGCTGTGGTCTCTTTTCAATTTTTAATATGTAATTAAAAGTGGAATACAAGTAAAACACAGTGTAAAGAGAACAAATTACAGTATACAAACTAGAAAAAGCCAATAAAGTAATACAAAGTAAAAGAACTCAAAAGCAAACTAACCTTTCCTAAACAGCAAGCTATGGCAGAGTCTGGGTGTGTTTTTTCTCACAACAGTCCTGAGATCATCCCAGTGATATGGCAGAAATCCACAAATTTGATAAGGAACACATCTGGAGATCCTGGGTGTATCTGGACAGTAGACAAGTATGAATGCAAAGTATATGGTCCAAACACAGTGTAGGACAGTGTACCTATAGTGCAGAGCATTGTAGTATCCCACGCTTAGCATTGTGTACTCAAGATGCATAACTTTTCTGTAACAGGACATGAACTTCCATGTAAAATCAACACTCAGGAGAAGTGTGTGTATCGAATAGGGACAAACAGAAATTGTAGAAGGGAGCACAGGGAAAGAGGACAGTGAAACTACCCAATGTACAGCAGAGGAGGGCATGTCAATGGAAGACAGTTGCAGCAGCAACACCAATTACATATCTATATGGTACATTAAGGACTGTACATTGAAAATGTATTTTATGTGACTGTCACCCAAGATGACATAACAATGGGGAGGGTGTCTGTGTGAGATAATCATCCTTACATGAATAGAGGGGTATGGGTGCATATTGTGAAGCTATGCAAACTGTTATGCCTGAATATGATTGTACTCTCAGCAGAGGTCTCCACCAAGATGAGCACAGGTAAAGGCTCATGGAAAGCATTAGAAGAACTAGCCACAATCATGGACAATATCAGAATAATACCACCAGTAACCCCATGCCTCTGACATAACATGTGATTTAAAGTGATAAGAGATAAATCTGCACACACACACACACACACACACACACACACACACACACACACACACACACACACACACACACTTGATCAACTATTATGATACATCCACACTCTATAAGGGTAACCATGCACATTGTTCTGGCACTGTAACATCTGTTGGAGGTGTTAGGAGGGACACTGCCATACCTGTATGTGACAATATGGGCAATATGGGCTAGTTGCCTTGTGTACACGGCATATATATTATATATGGCACAATCCACTCTGCCATGAATGCTATACATGCCATTGATGTTGACAAACACCTATGTATGTAGTATGTGCATCAGCAGAATAGGTAACACACATGCATCTGGTTTAACAACTCGATTGAAGGCCTGCACCATCAGACAGTCATGTATATTCCACAGAAAGCATACCTAGGTATGATCAATAAGCTGTGTGACAGCTCACAGTGACAAAGGTGGTATACTTCAGTTACACATCACTGGAAGATGTGTCGTGAGTTACATGAAGAAGGGTGCATTGTACATAGTAATTACAGTTATTGGTGTGATGAAGCCTGGGAACCATGAAGGTATTATGGCCTCTGATGTGGATGTTGTTCACATACCCAGTATATGTGTTACATTCAATGGAGTAGTCAGCACAGTGACCACATGCTGGTAGGTGTGCAACTTACCATCTACACAAGCACATGGGTCACATACTTACATTCTGATTTTAGGGTGCGATGTCCACATTATACTTGGGTGGTGTGTTTGTTTCCTGAATTAAAAAATCCCATCATGCGCCTTGTCAATGCAGGTGTTGTCATGCCTCTAGCAACAGTGTTTGCTATGTGTTTCTACAGATTGTATTACACTAATTTCATACTTGGAGTCAGTGATTGAACACATTCTGTAGTGCTTCAGGCGGCTGTGTAGACACAGCAGGTGTATGTCACCTTTGATGCCCATCACTTAACTAATGGACAGGAAAGCACCACATAGACAGCCCTGATGTACAGACCTGATCACTGGACCTGAGATACAGGTCACATCACACATTTCAACATAGTGAAATGCCATGTATGTAATACACTGATCTACCAATTTGGTGGTATAGCTGTTTATGGCCACATATGACAGTGATGAATAAATGCCTCAGTGTGGATTTGTATCAAATGCCCTGACCTCATCAAGTTCCACAAGATGATACTGTTGTCATCATGCATAGCCTCGATGTAACAGACATGATATAGCATTAACCACTCACACAGGTCTGTTGCACATAGCCAGAATATAACTAGTGTACATGTAGAAGAGGTCTATGATCACATGTTAGTCCACTTCACAGTTGAGGAGAGTCAAGATGTCTGCATACATACATGCACCAGGTGCTGTTCCCTTTACTCAGATGGATACATGTTGATATACACCCTTGTATGGGAATATAGCCAATGTGGAGGGTGTGTTGAAGTGGGTATTCCACCGTATCAGGAAGGTGTGTGTCCTGAGTCACACCACAGGCAATCTGTGATGTTGTCACAGGCCATTGCTTCTGTATGATAGGCCTGAAGGAAGGTAAGACAGTGTGAATACTGCCTATTGTGATCTGGCCTAGGGTTTTGACACAATCCCCCATGCAAGTTTTATTGAGAAACCCTCCCAGCTGGGGATTAAACCTTGTGTCAGTAGACGTATAACCAACTGGGTCACTGACAGAACACATACTGTGAAAGCTGGTGAATCAACCTGTACCAGTAGAGCTGTCACCACTGGCAAAACCGAGGGATCTGTGCTTGGCCCTTCACTGTTTGGACTCTAGTTCTTGACAGATCAGGCTAAGGTGTATGGCCATTACCTTAACAACTTTGCTAATTTTTGCATATTGGGTGCAATCATTGAGTCCACCAATGATAATAACATAGTGCAGGAGGAGCTAACACAGACAAATGAATGGGGATAAAGGCAGACGATCTACAACTAAATGCAGAGATGTGCCTTTTTTATGTTGTCTGTCTGAAAAGTGGAACTCCATGTTAATCACAACATTGACAACAGTCCTGTTATGCTGACACCCAGTAATACTAGCACTGGGAAAACATGTAGATAGCAGTCTGACGTTTGACCACCAAATGTCCAGAATGGTAATAAAAACATATGCAGATCTTAGGATTGTATGACAGCATTGTAGTCAAACCACATCAGAATAGTAATAGACCCAGCAAAGATCATTGTGGCATTCTAATGATAAGTGGCTAGTGATGGAGGTGCAGTGCCCAACCTTTGAGAGTGGATGTTATGTTGGTGAGTCAATTACCTATTGCTATACTACTGTTTGGTTTAATTCACACATGGGAGATCTTCACTATTAGACATGAATGCGGAATAGTGTCAAAGGCTTTGGATAACTCAACATAGGTGGTATGTCCTATTATCCCTCCATCCACATCTTTGGATTCTGTATCCAAGAAGGCCACAAGGGTCAATAATCAAGATCTACCCTTGCCACAAAACAAAATGGGTACAGTCAACTGTGTTGAATGTCACCTATGTCCATATAGATATGGTCCATGCTGATTCCTTCACTAACCTTGCAGATAAGGCTTTTTAGGCATATGGGTCAATAGCTGTAGTTCTGCATGTTACAAGATTGATGTGCATTGCATAGCACACAACATTTGATATTACATTTTGTAGTATGATATATTTGTGGACAAGGTACACAGACCCCAGGGTTGAAGTTCTTGGGGGTGTGTCAGCTCATGGATGTATTGTAAATATGTGACATATTGTTAGATAGGGTCCTCATCCTGTAATATTTCCACACATAATTTCATGTCATACACAGGAAATGGACAGTAAACAGCAATAATACAGCATGATATATATATTTCAATACCTCGTTGAGCAGTGGGTTTGCACGACTCTTAGCAAAGTGTATATGCATGTGAGATACACGTTTGCACATGGCTTTGTGCAGGAGTAACCACACTTGTTTACCACCACTCACCATTAGTACACAATGCACACCTCTGCGTAAACATGGAGCCCAAAAAGTGAAGAAATCCATTGCTTTTCCAGCAACTTATGTGTGGTGTGTGCGATTCTATTTTTTGACCAGATTAAAGGTGTTACAATTGGGTAGAGAGGAAAGTGGTGAAATGGGGAGCAATCAGGGGGAAGAACAAAGGGAAAGAATCACTGGAATGTGAGGAGGCAGGTAGAAAAGAACCACAGCTATCCTATTCAACAGTGTAAACTGAACATATGGCAAAATATTAACTGAATTTGGACTGTCACCTCCAGAGAGTGGAGTGACCACAACACAATTGTGTTGTATAGCCAAATCAAGTGTGTCAAGAAGACATGTGTAACATGGACAGCTACGCTTGGGCTGATTTTTATTTTTTTTTTGGTGGGGGCAGGTGCTCACTTTTTTTTTTTTCAGAGGGAGAGAGAGGAATGTTGGGAAAGGGGTGTAGGTATGTCTAGGTCAGGTAAGTTGGGTTGGTGAGGAAGCAATTGCAGACAGACAAGACAAACAAAACAAAAGACAGGGATGGTGATGGACACAAAAGGCTGTGGGGACACCATGATTGGTGTAAGGGTGGGGACATCTCAAACCCATGGTCGTCAAACTGGGTGACAGTGAGAATTGAGTCGTCATGTACTGGACTATTATCACTCTCACCTCATTCTGGCACTGCCTCATGTTGTTGACATCTACTTCTCCTCCTGCTAGTACTGCACAAAATGAGGGAGATCAACCTCTCCAGCCAGTGTAGGTGTGCACCAACAGTGCTGCATAAACCATATGCACCATCCCTGGCATCTTGGTGTGGGTGATAACATCACCACCTTGGCCACTAATTCTGGAGGGTACCACTGGACAAGCCTTCAGGGCAGGACTATATGAGGGGGAAGGTAGTGCAGGGGTAGCAGAGGCAGTGCTGTCAGGTTGGCTCCCAGACATGCTGGGTAATGGTGCTGGAGTCGGTGGAGGGCAGCAGGCTGATCCTGTGGGGCAGACCTACCCCACTGTGCTGTGGAGCATTTAGTGATGTGGTACACATGGATGACATGGACACATTTTGGCAACAGATAATAAAATTAAAAAAATAAAATAAAAAATAAAATAAAAATAAAACAATTAATTTTACAATAAAATAAAATAACATAAAAATAAAATAAAAATATTCTTAAAATAAAATAAAAATGACACAAAAATATTTTTTATAAATAATATGAAATAAAATACATATAAAAAGAGATATAAGGGTTGGGGTGAGAGGAAAAAACAATATATGATTAGTACCTTCATATGTGACATACAATGCATTAATACAATTATTTGACTCTATTTTCTTAATTTTTTACATTAAGATTGCCACCTCCTAACAGATGCATACGATATTATAGATTGCAGCAAGCAACACAGGGCATCTGTGCCACTCCTATAGAGGTTTTAATTTAATTTAAATATTATTGAAGAATTAACCATATTGTATATTTGGGAAATGTGATATTTGAACCCACAACCTCTGACTAAAGTCTAATATTGTACTATTGGTTTGTGCTACAGACTAATGCATGCATACTTGCTTTACAGTTGAAATATGCATGCTTAATTTGATACAACTCTATAAAAAAATCTATCTTTAACTTTTAATGCTACAATAACACTACTCTTCTGCTGCATACATACCACGTGCTTCTCTCATCCTTTCCAGTCTAATCCCATGGGGTCAGACATTGCACTTCCAATCACTGGAAGCTGTGGAAAAAACAGAACAGAAGACCATTATGAATATCAGTCTTGCTATATTCAGTTTAAAGTCTTGCAAGTACTCTCTATAGCTGATACATACACAGGTGTGGGATGTCCACAGTCCTATATTCCTTGATCCAACAGTCAAGGGTATCCCTCTTGCTTCCCTGTAGATCATTGAAATGATGCCTATATTGGTCACCAATGCACGGGCTACAGGTGGCACTGGATACAGCCCAGGCTAAACTATCCCAAGCTTCCAACTTAAACTGGGAGCCAGAATAGTCCCCCTGCAGAAGCCTTTGGCTGTGTGTTCTTAACTAAGAGTCCAATAAAAAATCTTGGACTCCTGGGCACCCCACCACTGTGCCCTAAACCTGACACCTTCCCCACAAACGCCTGCCATATCTGCCATGGCTCTAGAGCAATAGAGACTGATGCTTTGCCACCAGTTTCAGTTATCATGTTTACTGGGAGTGTGCACACTGTTTAAAAATGTTGCGCTTTGCTTACCATCACACAAACATGGTGCTCAGCAGTGCACATCCCATGAGTACCGCACTTGCATGATGGTAAGCGGAGGACAACAGTGCCAAGCAGTGAGGCATTACATAATTGCAGTAGCAATTTCAATGTTATTGGATATACAGGCAGTTGTGTATGTGTGTTAGGCAAATGTGAAGGCCATGCCGGTACAGATAGCAGAATTACACATACTGGAATATAGTACACAGTATACCCACAGTCATATATCTGATAATAAATTTGATAATACATACAGTAAATAAATAAATACATACATACATACATAAATAAATAAATAAATAACTGACACAATGCTAGTGTCTCAGCCCTCTATGTCAGGTGCTATAAGTGAGAGTGACTATAATGGGAAGTGAACAAACAGACAGTATATGGAATCTCCTGTATTCAAACCCAGAACCATGTGTATGGCAGTCCTATACTTGCACCGGTTGCCACAAGAAGGTTGAGAAAACACTTGTCGATGTTGCAGTTCATTGCTATAAACTACAATGTCACAATGGTGAAAAAGGTTGCACACCCTGTTCTAGAACCCAGGACCATCTGTACTCCAGCCCTACACTTACACCTACTGCCAGAAGACTAGCTACATGACATTCCCTATTTTACTAATTATTCTTAAGGTCTCGCTGTTAACCACTATACAATGTCACTTAACAAGTTTGCACAATGTCCAGTAGTATTAAAGGACTGCATCTTGCTTCTATTTTTGGCTGTCTGGGTTCGGATTGCTTCCTGGATGGTCCAGTTTACCAGTTTGTGCACTACCATGCTTTGCACAAATGAGATATGAGATAAGCACAGCCAAACCTAACATTTATTTTTCTCCATTTCCCGTGTTTGCACTAAGCAGTGCATTACGCAAACACTAGCCCCCCCCCAAAAAAGAAAAAGAAGGGAGAGGTAGTTAAAATGAGGAAAAGCAATTTATACACAACCAACTGCAACAGCATCTACAGTGATATCAGACCATACAAGTGTTATTTGTATATTTATAAGTTTTGGATGTAGTACACTTAATAATCACATAATCTGTCATAATTATTACTTGCAAATATACAGCTCTGTCTTACATTCCTGTGTTTGTTGGCCATTCTTCATTTACCTGAGCAGTAGTCCGAGACATGCAATATGTAAGCCATTGTATATTATTGGCCTTAGAATGTGTGAGGGTATTAAGTGTAAATAATATCATATACAGTTGCCAACAAAAGAAGGGCGGGTTGGATGTTACTGAACATAACCTATGACTTGTGTACTGCTTACTTACATTTCCAACTTTACATCTAACACCGTAGATCTATCCTGACACACTAAGTGGAAGTAAGGCAGCCTATAGTGCTGTTGTGTTTTCCTTCTCCCAACTAATAATAATTCACAGTTTCAAAACATTAAAACCAAACACTGAGGTAGTGCCTGCACTATGTTTACATCTCCTACATGGATCCAGCTATTTGAGTTTCAGCAGTTCTAATGAGTTTGCACCTCATTTGATCTTCACTGTGGTAATAACCCTGAATCTACATGATTAAAAAGGGAATCATGTAGCTAGACAAACTGATGGTGAGACTTGTTTATATAAGAAAGACTGCACATATGCTATTTATTCAGGATATAGTTGTACAGAGGAGTACTGAACTTCAGAAGGTATGCTTCCATTTTGTCAGCTACATCCTGTATATACTGGAATGTATTTAAGAAAAATCTGAAGCAAAGGCTTTTACACTTTTATCTGTATACATTAGTTAGAAGTGTACTGATAGCATGGACATGTTTTTCAAGCCATTTCAAAAGTATGCATGATTGCCAGTACATGAAAATGGAATGATGTGTGATAAAGATGTACAAGTGTTTCAGGGACAGTTCCTTTCATAGCACTTTTAGCATTTCAAAGATGGCTTATTAGTAAAATGTGTCATTTTCCTGGTCCTTTGTGAGGAGCAAAGGTGAGCTACTGTCATGGCACAAACAAGGATATGTTTCTCTTGCTACTTTCCTTGTTTTGCATCTTGCCTGTTTTTCATATTTCACATCTGTAGACTGTTATAATACTGAATGGCTACCTTTTCTGTTTCATCTGGAAAGAATTATTCTGTACTTCTGTGATACTTATGTGTGTTATCCTTCTGCTGTCTTTTAGGACACCTAGGAGCATGACACTCAGACATGTCAATCCTTGGAGAACCTCCTTCACCAATGCTGAGAACCAGGTAATAGTGGATGCCTTTAGGCAACATGGTGCTTTTCTGCTGGAAAGGGGATGGGGAGATATGGCACGTAGGATGCAAATTTGGCAAGAGATAGTTGCTGACCTGAATGCTGTGGGTGGCCACAGCAGGACATATGAGCAGGTGTAACACATTGCACAGGGGAGAGCAGCTCCAGTGGGCCGTGATCAGATGGGCACCAGGGGAGGCCCTGTTAGGGAACCACCAGTAACACCCAATGAAGAGCTCCCAGACAGTATCAGGGATAAAGACAGCCCATAGGAGACTGCAGTATAGCATGTCCTGGATATTGGAGCAACAGTTTCAGAAACAGCAAGCACATCCCAGGAGGAGCTTCCAGGTAGGCTTTGGTATCTCAGCAGTTAAATATTGTTGTATAGCAATACAAATGAAATAGGTAAGTTACTTGTGTCATTTGTATTTTTTTTTTTTGCTACAGTTTTTAGCTTAGGTTGAAGTTGACAGCCACATTATTGTTGAAAGTATAGTTAATGGACATATAAAGGATATATAAAGAGGTAGAAGTATTACCCCCTGTATTACTTTTAATTGTGATGATGTTGTCCTTACCTCTTGCTTAACTTCTTCTCGATTACAGAGGAGAATATCATCTGCAGATGGTAAGCCAAACATTTTTATGTCAGTACTGCTGAGCATTTTAAAGAAATATTTTAGTGTGTGCTGTTGATGTCAGGCCTGTTGTGTGTATTGCTGTACTGTCCATAATAATGGCACCACTGTTAGTTTGTTAGCATATATTGGACTAGAGAAGTGTTGGTATTAATTTTTTCTTGTGTTTGTTGCTTTTTATCACAGGTGATCATAAAAGTGAAAATGTGGGCCCTCTTCTACCTGATGTCAGTGTATCAGCAGACTCTGATGGTGATGGTAGCCAAACTGAGGCACAGTCAGTGGGTGCAGAGGTTGAATCTGATACTGAGGTTGACATACAGCCATACCCAGTAATTCCATCAGACACAACCAGTAGGCCTATGCCTACTCATTCCAGTACCCCACACATATCGGACAGGTGGAGAGCTTGGCCTTTGATCAAGGAAATGTGGTTGCTGCAGCTTCAGTGCCTATTGAGTCTAGCTGTAGCCAAAGTGTGGGCAAGATGCCATGCAAGAGGGTCGATAGGGGTACTTGGAGGGGGCCTGCTGTCCCTCCTCTACCTGGTGCAGTTGTCTCTTCCTGTACCACTCAACATATATTTTTGGCCATCATGGAGCCACAGGCATGTTCCCATAGGTGCTGCAGATAAATGCTCAGGGGTGTAGATATGGCACAGGCTGACATTCATGACTGCCTCTATCATGTTGCCGATTCAATGGATCAGATGAATGACAAGTTGGAACGAAGGGTGCCTATCATGGAACGTCCACTGTCTGGCATGGTTCATCTGCTTGTGAGGGGGAAAGGCATCCCTCATGGGTGTAGGTCAGCCACATCATCTGCTGTCAGACAATCTGGCCATGCCCAATCATGCTCCCGTAGTGGAAGTGCTTCTACTGCACCATCAGTGAATGTGCTGTCCACACCCAGATCTGGCAGGCCATAGAGTTATGGTTCTGGTTGTCTTCATGACGGGAGCTCATCCAGCACTCATCAGTCAAGTTCAGGTAGCAACAGTGCACCTGACCGTGGACATGAACTTGCCAGTGCAATTCCTGACAGAGCCAGTTCTCATGGTCGGGTACAACAATTATGAACCACCACCTCTACCATGCATGACTCACACCTGCCCAACATACCAAGGCATACAGCCAGCAAAGAGCTTGGCTGTGCTCATGCAGACACTCACACACCAATTTCACCTGGAGGACCCGTGCAGACATGCACACAGCAATTACATGTTTCAGCCATGCAGCTTAAAACTCATTTCTGTCTCACTGGCCCTTTGTTGGCATATCCAGATGTCTTCCTGCTTCTCTTTCTTACTCATACACATGCACCAACCTTTTGTGTCAGCCTAGGCCTCCTACCCCCAACACAACACCCTGTGCAGGTGATGATAACTGTACCACATCCCTGTTTTCTACCTTTTGGATTAAGGACTACATAAGCTTTGTGTCTCATGTTCAGGGTGCATATCTGTCTTAAAGTGCTTAGTATATCTGCATTTGTGGTGCTGAACTGGTAATTTTACTTTTGACTTATTTTGGCCTTGGAAAGTTATACAGTTGATAACATCAAAATTTTCCAACTTTATTGTGAATGATCTTGTGAGGGATGTGAAATCAGAAACTGCAATGTGTATAATTACTTTTTAACTTCTCTCTTTAATGATTTTCCATTACAAACGTATGGTGCTATACTAGGCCATGCAGTGACCATCACTACTTTTGAGGGTATGACTGTGTGAACTTTGATGCCTGAGGACTACTACTAAATAATGAACATATAAGTCACACAAGTGTATGTTGTGACATGTTAAGATCATTTCAGTACCAATCTCCCACCTTTTACTTCCTTACAGTACCAATTAGTGTGATACAAGGATATGCCAGTCATTCCTATTATTACACAATGCACTCCAGGTTAGAGACATACCTTGTAAATGCAGCAGTTGACATGGTTGTAGTTCAAGGTTGACTCTGTCTGATGCAAGCAGTACACAGAATGCATGGGGAGGTAAAGGTTGTGAGTTGCCTGGCATCAATGTTATTATATGTATGTGAGCAGGAGGAAGATTTTAGTCCTCTAGCTGGTGAGTGAGAGTGCTATGTGTTGTCAGTTAGCCAATGCAAGTGCATACTGAGCATGCCTATGTCTGCCTACACCCACAGCAGCTGGTGGCTCCCCCTCTGACTCCTCATCTGCCTGTGGCTGTGGTGACCTTGACATTGGTGGTGGATGTGTGCCCCTTCCCCTTGCTGATCCTGCTGAAGCTGTTTCCTTAGGATGATGTTGTGCAGCATGGCACATACTGTGACTATTTCTGTATGTGTCCATGGATTGTACTGCAGGGATGCCCCAAGATGTATCTAGGCACTGGAACCATGACTTCATCAGTCTGAACACATGTTCTGTGACATTTCTAGTTTGAGCGTGTGCCTCATTATGGCATTCTTCTATGGGCGTGTGTGCATTTCTGATGGGTTTCATCAGACATGGTTCAAGTGCATAGCCTGCGTCTCTCAGTAAATGGTCCTGTGAGATATCCCCCCTAGCAAACATCTGGAACAGTTGGGAGGTGTGCCAGATATAGGAGTCATGGTAACTGCCAGGGTCGCCAGCACACATGTTCAAGTTTATTCCCTTGGCATTGCACACAACTAGGAAGTTGATAAAATGGAAGTATTTTCTGTTTAAATAGAGCCTACCCTATTCTCTGGGTGGTGCCTTCATTTCTCTATGTGTGCAATCTACGGCACCCAGTCCTTCATGGTAGTGTTCTACACGGTAGAATGCCTGCATATTTCTGGCCCTGTCCTCAGAACTACAGGAAAAATGTATGTGGTCACTTGCATGTTGGAGCATACCATTCAAGAATTGGTGAAGGATCCTAGATGTTGATGCCTGTGACACCCCCCAGCAAATCCCCTGTTAGTCTCTGAAAGGTACCTGTAGCTAAGATTCTTAGGGTTACACATACCTTTGTCTCCACAGAGTTTGGTTCCACTCGGTTGGCTCTGGCTCTGAGATGATGATAGCAGAAGTTGCAGAGTTCCTGTAGTGTCCCCCTGTACACCCTGTAGCTTTCTACAATTTCCATGTCATGTAGGTTATGAAAAGTTAAATGGACCCTGAAAACTCTTCTCCTTCTCCTTCTCAGCCTATTCCTATTAGCAGCAGCATTGGCTTCACCCTGTAGCACATACAAATGAATTAAAGCAGCAGCAGCCCCTAACATTCTGTCCTTATAGACTCCTTTCCCTGGCTGTATTCCAAAGGTTTGGAAATTTGCAGGAAAAAAAACAGCACAGAGTGTACATGGATGCTTTATTACTTGTTGAATAGCTCTACCATGTTGGATTGGTTGATTAGCATGCAATTCAGCTGCTTATGCAGTAATTAGCATAGCATTGTGGTTACCTCGTTTGTGAGGGGGTGCACACCTCTACACGGTGCTTATTGAATCTAAAACTTGCACAACGCACACATGGTGAAAAACAATTGTGTAGGCTTTATTGAATCCCCCCAACAGATTTATATAGCCATATTTACACAATTAGTTAATAATAATAATAATTTCAATTACAGGATTAACTTTATAATCTGGGCATAGGGTAATACTACCTTTAAGGGTGCTTTGGGTCAAACTCCTGCATTTTGTTTGTATAAAGAATTTTATTAATCATAGAAATAAATTTGGTTTCTGCCTTATATAAGTGGTACATTTTGGATTATTTTCTGCTTAAACTATGAGCTTTGGCCTGCTAAGACCTACCTGCAATCAACTGGATGTATAAGTGAATTTAAGTAAATCTTTATCTGCACTTTTTCCAAATAATACAGCATTTAAATTGATTTATTTGTGTTGCATTGAATACTATCTAGCTGGAAGTTGTGGCTCTGTTTTTTTCAGTTAGTTCCCCACACATCCTCCCTGCTTTTGTTTTGGTGTTAATCTTGGTGGCTTTCAAACTGCCTGCCCCTCTTGTAAATTTGCATTTGAATACTCCTACTGGGCCAATCTCATTTGCTCACTCAATTGTATTTATTACTGCTTGGTGTAACTATCATTCTAAGCCTTTTGGTTTAAGCACTTGGGCTTCAGACCAGTTGTTTTACATTAAGACACTTTGTGGTCTGCACTGTTGTGGTAGGACAGGTAGCTTACATCCTAAGTTGGGAACTGCTGATTGAAGGCTCAGTGTCTATTATTCTAAAAGTGTATTAGTTCTGTTTAAGCACTTGGGCTTCAGGCCAGTTATTTTACATTACGAAGGTTTGTGGTCTGCATTCTTGTGGAAGGAGAGGCTGGACTCTGCCCTTCTGAGCTGGGAATTTCTGGTTAAAGGCTTATAGTGCCTGCATATTTGAACTGTTTCTTACTGAAATTGGTGCGCCTTGCTTACTGTAACATAGACTAGATCCAGGCCTGCTGAATCTAGCTTTGTTTGCATAACTTGAGCACTAATCCAGGCCTTCTTAAAAGTATTCATTTGTATTATTACTGCTTGGTAGGGACCTGATTAAAGTGCAGCTATAATTCTAAGCTTTTTGGTTTAAGCACTTGGGCTTCAGACCAGTTGTTTTACATTAAGAATGTTTGTGGTCTGCACTGTTGTGGCAGGACAGGTAGCTTACATCCTTCTAAGGGGGTGGTATTTGGCATAATGGTTAAGGTATTTACCTTACAGACACAAGGTGCAGGGCTTGATTCTTACATGGGGTAATTGGCTAGGCATTAAATGCCCCACAAGGGCAGTTAGCCTAGTAGTACTCCATGAATCTAAGATGCATGTTGCAGCCTGTGCTACTACTTACACTAGCTGGTCTGTGTTCTTATTTAATTTGTAAGGTTGAGAGGGTGGCCTAATGGTTAAGGTGTTTGCCCTACAAAGACAAGGTGTAGGGTTTGAGTCTCATAAGGGATAATTGGCTAGGCTTAAAATGTCTTGCAAGGGCAGTTAGCTTAGTATGAATCTAAGTTGAGAACTGCTGATTGAAGGCTCAGTGTCTGTTATTCTAAAAGTGTATTAGTTCTGGTTTAAGTACTCGGGCTTCAGGCCAGTCATTTTCCATTAAGAAGGTTTGTGGTCTGCACTCTTGTCAGAGGAGAGGCTGGACTCTGCCCTTCTGAGCTGGGAATTTCTGGTTAGAGGCTTATAGTGCCTGCATATTGGAACTGTTTCTTACTGAAATTGGTGTGCCTTGTTTGCTGTCACATAAAATAGATTCAGGCCTGCTGAATCTAGCTTTGTTTGTATAACTTGAGCACTAATCCAGGCCTTCTTTTTTGGAGAAGGTTCCCCTGCACCCCATTTGGAGGAGTGTGCAGTTAGAACTTGTCTGATTGAAGACTACAGGAACAGGGCACAGTTTTGAGATTTTTTTTTACTGGTTAATTGGGTAATTCATTTAAAAGCCTTTTCTGATTGCTTGTAGTCATCTAAAGCTGTTTTAAGTGTATTTTTTACTGTTCGTAGTCATTTAAAGCTGTTTTAAGTGTATTTTTTACTGTTTTTGCCTTATCTTTAAAAAAATGTCCTTGTTTCCCACCTTTCTAAGATAGTATAGTCCAGTTTTCAGGCTAGTGCTGAATTCAGGGCTGTGTTACAAGTTTCTGAGTTGCCCATACCTTACTTGGATAGAAGGAGGTTTCTCTGTTCACCTGTAAGAGAGGGAGCTTTGAGCAGCCATCTGTCCCTGGAGGAGTGGTTCCAGCCCAGAAGTTAGTGGTTTATAGGCCATTTTGGTCTAATTTCTATCTCTTTCACTTCCCTGCTGTAAAAGCCACGTTTTCATGGTTTTGCATGTCCGGGCAGTGCCGGTTAGCTAGGGCTAAATTATTCCCAGCTCCACCAAGTCTCCTCTTTAGTTTTTCCCTTGAAAGGGTCTAACTCTCAACCTAAGCACTTAAAAAGCATCCTACAGTCCAGCACTTGCTCAGACCTAATAGCAAGCACTGATATACCCTGACACTTGATTGCCCAGCAGGGCAAGGCTCGTTATTCACCCCTCACCAACCAAGCGACTAAGCAGCTCACCCTACTATTCAGGCATGACCAAAGGGCAATTTCAGGTATCCTGAGGCAATGTTACAACTGCCTCAGGTACACAGGCAACCCCCTCCTCCTACCACAAAGCATTAACATATGTGAGAGATGCAATTATATAGCTAAATTGGAGGCTAAGCTCTCTCCACCCAAGACTGGAACAAGCAGTCATGAGGAGAAGGTTAAGACTTGCACCACACATCCAGCCTTACATAGACATAATAAACCAGCACTGGCAAAAAATAAACATAAATACACAAAATCATACTAAGAGGCTCTAAATAAAAACCTACAAAAGCATCAGAGAGCTCCAAAGCAGACACCCAAAAAACCTGCACCTCCCATCACAAACCAGACAACACATAAAACACAAAATCAGTGTGCCGCACAATCACAGCCCTTAAGGCAAAATAACTTACCTAACACACTAGTAATAGGCAACTCTATAGTCATGCACACTGACATCCCACTCACTAGGCTGGACAAGGAGAAAGTTACTGTTAGCTGCCTGTTGGGAAAATCCGCCACATGACACAAGCACTCAGGTCACTCCAGAACAAGTACAAATATGACTCTGTCATTGTTCATGTTGGTGTGAATGACCTGAGACATACCTCTCTGGACTACATGAAAAGAGACATGGAAGAGCTCTCTGATCATGTAGCCCAGGTGGGTATGACCCTGAGCAGCATCCTGCCCTCACCAAGAATGATACCACAGTATAAAGAAAAAATTATCAATTTCAACAATTGGCTAAGCTTCTGGTGTCATTCAAAGGGGATCCAGTGTCTGTCAGCCTGAGATAACATGCTCGACAAGCCTCATTGCTTCACAAGAGACGGCTTGCACCTGTCACCTCTAGGCTTTTGAATACTGGCCAAGGTTCTTGCTGCCCCCATATTGCCTTTTTTAGGCAAGGCTCAAAAGTCAAACCCACCTCTGTAAACAGCACAAATAAAAAAATGAGGGTTATGCTATTCAACGCCAGGAGTTTAAATCTCAAAATGCATGCGCTCGAAGCACTCCTCAGTATGGAGAACATCGACATCTGTGCAGTAACTGAAACCTGGTTCAAGGCTCCACAGAGCACCCCAGCACTACCGGGCTACAACTCATACCACACATTTTGGCCACAGAACATGGACCGAAACACAAAAGGAGGGTGTGTATCCATATTCATCAAGGATACCTACACCTCCAGGTTAGTGGCGCAGCATGATACCTCTGAGATCATCCATGTGCAACTAACATCAGGCAAATCTGCAATGCAAATTTTGGCCTGCTACAGATCACCCTCCATGACCCAGGACCACCACTCCGCCTTTCTGGAGACACTGGAAAACATGAAGATCCTACCGAACACCCTGATATCAGGCGATTTCAATTACCCTACCGTTAACTGGGAAAACTACTCAAGTACAAACTCCCAGGTCCAGCGCTTCCTGGAATTTATCAACTCAAATGCCCTGGATCAGCTGGTAAATGCCCCTACCAGAGGTGAAAACATATTGGACATGGTCATCACCAACATGGGTGACAGGTGTTCCGCACCGGACGTGAATCCGTCACTGGTTAGATCAGACCATAAACTAATCACTCTGGATGTCCACACCACAACACTACCCCCAGCCAAGGAAACCACAGTGAAAAACCTTTCTATAGCAAACTTTACCTTACTTAAGATAGAGGTGGTAAGTTTTACAGCCCCCATGGTAAAGGATAACAGTGTCCAAGATGCAGGAACCTTTACAAATGCACTCTATGAGTACCTACAAGTATGCATGGATCGTGCCATCCCTAGCAAAACCAAGACTCACTCCTCTAAGAGAAGGAAACCAGTCTGGTGGACCCCTGCCATAAACAGGCTATACAATAGAAGGAGGAAACTAGTTCAGAAAAAAAGCAAATCCCAAGAAGGAAAGACATCCCTATCAGTAAGAAACTAATGTCCCTCATAAAATCATCCAAGGCTAACTTCGAAAGAAAAATAGCCAAGGATTCGAAAGATAACACAAAGCCTTCTTTAGCTATGTCAAGAATCTAAGTGGCAACTCACAGATATGCTCAGAGCTAGTGCAAAATAGCACAAAATATACTGAACCTACTGATATTGCCAACATCCTGGCAGATAGATTCAGTGCAAACTTCACCCCCCTCTCACCCCCAAAAGGGCCCACAACAATACCAGAAAAGTGTAGTGTCCTGGAAATCACAGATGCACAGGTGAAAACAGCCCTTTCAAAAGCCAAAAGCACAGCGTCAGTGGGGCCAGATGGTGTCCCAGGCTGCGTATTGCATGAACTACAGAACGAACTAACCCCCCACCTAAACACACTGTTCAACCTCAGCCTCTCCACAGGCTACGTGCCCATATAATGGCGCACAGCAATGGTTATTCCGGTCCACAAAGGAGGGGCCACAATCAAACCTGGTAACTATCGCCCCATAAGCCTGACTAGGCTGGTCTATAAGGCTATGGAGTGCATCATCATGGAACTGATTAACAAAGACATTGGGAACTTCCAAACACTTGACCCGACCCAGTTCAGCTTTGTTAAGGGCAGATCATGCCTACTAAATCTGGCTGACTTCTTCGAGACAGTCACTAAGACCATAGATGAGGGGAAGGTGGTTCACACAGCCTACCTTGACCTTGCCAAGGTTTTTGACACCATTCCCCACTTGGGAATTATAGAAAAACTCACCAGCCTGAACATAAACCCCTACGTCACGAGATGGGTTGCCAACTGGCTTACAGGCAGAACTCACACTGTAAGAATAGCAGGCTCCAGGTCCAGCTCTAAACCAGTCACAAGTGGTGTCCCACAAGGCTCGGTCCTGGGACCCCTACTGTTCAGCATATACATCTCAGATTTACAGGCAAACACAGGAGGACTATGGCTAACCATGTTCGCCGATGACTGCAAACTGGGAACCATAATTGACTCTCTGGCTGATACAGATGTTCTCCAAAAGGGCCTTACTGAGATGGACACCTGGTGTCAAAGTCCTGGTCTCAAGCTAAATGCCAAAAATGCATAGTCATCCTGTTTGGGTAAAACAAAACACCCATGAATTATCACATAGGTGGCAGCCCCTTTAATACAGAAGAGGTAATAAGAGATCTGGGGACCCGAGTAGATAGTAATCTCTCCTTTGACAATCATATTGCCAAAGTAGTTAGGAAATCCTTCTATGTAGCCCATCTAATTATTAAAGGGTTCACATCTAGAAATAGAGGTTATAGTGCCCCTCTGCTCGTCACTCATCAGACCCATCATAGAGTACAATCCAACAGCTGGAAAGACCACAAAAGTACCTCACCAAGAGGATTACTGGCCTCAAACATATGTATGATGCAGCCCGACTGGAAAAACTCCAGCTGTACTCAGTGGCATATCGCTTACTCAGAGGTGATCTCTGCCTGACTTTCAAAGCCATGTCCAACTCAGAATTGATGGACATGCTCCACCTAAAGAAATTCAAGTCACTGTGCGCCACTCACTCTAGTGAGCTAAACCTCACCACAACAATAAATAGAACATGCTGGAGGGATAGATTCCTGTCACAGAGACTCCCCATGCTTTGGAACAAAATTCCTAACTGCATTAGGCAGAGCCCTTCACTAACACTCTTCAAAAGAAACCTTGACGAGTGGATGGGTAACAGAAAATACACCCCTGGGATCACTTCATTGGCTCTTCTTGACAGAGGATCAGTTAATTAATCAATGGGGCGGCAAAAGCCGACACACTCTGGCTAGGCTTATAAATGCCCTCGGGCAGATAGCCTAGTGCCTACCTATGAACCTATAAATGCCTGGTAACAGCATGTTGAACTAATACAATAGGGATGGCCCAGTAAAAAATGTATGTTCGGGCATATTGTACGCTTGTTGGAATCTGTTTGATGTTGCTGCATATGGTTTACTTCTTTATTTCAGTGCTTTCTTTTTCTTTTTCTTTTTTTTTTTTTTAGTCTGAAGTATGTTTTCATTAATTAAGACACATTGAGTCAGGGGTGTAGCCAGGATTGTAAGATTTGAACTCACAGCTCCCAGTTTGCTGACCCTCCCACCAAACAACACCCACATCAACATGGTGATCTCTGCCTACCCCCTTACAAATTGCTCTGCAAGCCACACCTCCTTCACAATGCTGCTCTCTCTCTTTCTGTCTCCGTCCCACTCCTGGCAAATACATGCCAGGATGCCAATCATTTACATAATGAAACAATAAAACAAAACTGGAAATTTCAGTTCTTGTGGAAAAGCACATAAAGTAGCTTACTACATTTACATTATGGCTTTTTAACACATAGTGGTATAGCCCTGAAACAGCCATCATACAAGTGCTCACATGACTGACCTTTTGTAGTAGTATTGTGGTGTGAGAAGTCACAGCACTGCCTCACAAATAGTCTTTGCATCATGTCAAGTTAGCCAGTCACACAGAGGTCCATTCACTTCGCACACTTATACCATAAAACTACATCAGGTGAAGAGACAATAACACTTTACCCACATATTCTCAACTACAGGTAAACACCACAGAGCTGCTCCATGCAAATAACTGTTAAATGGCATACTCAAACACCAGATTCACACAGGTACATACAGTATGTCTAATAAACTAGGATAACTATAATTATCAGTGACAGAAAACTGTACTAAAAACTCAAAGTGACATAAAAATGTTGAATACAGGACTACTGCCTGAGCAAATTGTTTATCTGTTTATCTATCTATCTATCTATCTATCTATCTATCTATCTATCTATCTATCTATCTATCTATCTATCTATTTGTTGTTCATCAGGTTAGTCCCTCTAGGACAGTGGCATCTTTTTAGGAGAGACCCTAGGTAGTATTCATACTGACTAGGGAAAATTTGGCCAGGGCACAGGGTAGCAACCCTTATTTTTACACAAATTATCCAAATGACTGCACTCACTGCACTGCTTAAAATCATATTTCCAAAATTATATTTCCAGATAATAGAAAAGAAGAATTTTCTCATTAGCAACTTTTAAATAACCATCAAAGGACCAGTCTCTCATGAATGCTTGCTCACTGAATTTGCGCAATATCTCCTCCAATGCTAATAATCTCACCATCTCCTGAACCATAGCATCCAAAGCTCTTTCTACTACATGACATTGAAAACATAACCAATGAAATTCTCTGTGACAACCCACCATGGTCTGATGATCTTCAACACAATATTATAACTCTACATACCCTACATCAGCATTTAGTATATTACTTACCATACTGGCCTCAATGCAACAGAGGCTTGTGGCTCATAAAATCCAATGCAGAACTATTTCATTCATTCTTCTGTTACAGTATCTTTGCTAAAATATAGAAAGGTGCCACTACTAAACAGATTCCAAAAGCAACCCACACACCTGCTCAGATGCACACTCATTTCAATGCTCCAAATGTTTGGTAAAGTGCCAAAAAATTAGACCATGATTAACCATCTAAGTGTATTGCTGCCAAGGACTTCTATCCCCCAATAAACATGGATTCTGGGACAAAAGGAGCACAAAGACAGCTATCAATACAATAAACGATGACATCCTAATGGGTACAGACAAACAGCAAGTCACGGTGGCATTATGCTTAAACCTAACCAAAACAATTGACATAGTAGACCATCCACTCTTTCACACTGCCCTTCTAGCCCATGATATCAAACCCAAGCTTCCCAATAGTTCCTTATCTTTCTTTCCTACTATAATTTTATAGTTAAAATAGACTATTCCTCCTCAAACAAAGCTCCCAATTGAAATGAGTCCCTTGGGGCTCCACTCTATCATGCCTGTATTTCTTCATTAATATAAATAGACTCCCCACAGACCTCCCATATCTCTATTTTCTTCTCTATCCCAGCTACATAGTTATGAACAGATTTCATTAATCCTCCCACAATATTAACATTCAACATCACCAAGAACTCCTTTCCCTTTCCTTTTCCAAATGGCTAACTTCAGAGTGCCTGGTTCTGTGATTTAGCCACACCTTCTCTATATTAGGCCCCAAATTCTGGAAAATTATAAAGCCAGCTGTACAAACTAATTTACTCTACTGCAGTTTAGGAAAGCTGTCAAACATTACCTCACGTATGTAGCAGTATGTCAACTTAACCCATATAATGTATTCTAGCTGCTACCTAATTTCTTTAACAGTGCTTATGTAATCACTAGCTAGCATCTTTGAACATGTAAGCCAATGCCATCTACAGGTACTGTTCTGGTTTCTTCCTCCAACTACCCCAACTTCCCACCATACCCCTTAACACTCCTCTCTTCACTCTCATCCTCCCGTCCCACTCCCCTGTTCTCATTCTTCTCACCTTAACAGCTAGCTCTCAATACTTCCAGTAATTCGATAGCTTACTCAATAAACAATTCTTTCTCTTAATTGACTGGTTCCGTCTCTCTTTCTCTGTACATTCCCACCAGTCACACTTTTATTAACAGCCACTATCACTCTCATCCTCATTCTCCATTCATTTATTTAGTTATCTATTCTTTGTTGACTAGGCTAGTCCCACTAGGCTGATGGCCTCTTTTCAGGGGAGACCCAAGTTGGTATTTACACTACTATGGGAAATTTGGCCAGAGCATCAGGGAGCATCCCCTACACTTTTCTATAAGTACCATGGGCTCTTTTGGGTCTACTTCACATAATCAAACCACACTTCGCTGAAACTGTTTTCATAGAGACAAAAAGAGTGAATGCTCAATAAAGTGAATGCTCACATCAGTGAAAACTTCCACAGGGAAAGGAAACAGTTGGCCAATGTTAGGAAACTGCCCTTTTTCCCACTGTAGTGTGATCTCGGAGTTGGTATATGTAGTTAGGGGGATGTGGGGGTGGGTTTGGCATACTGCAGTGTGTGTGTGTGTTGTTCGTAAGGTGGCCAAGTGTTTCCTTTCCCTGTGGTATTTTTCACTGATTTGAACTTTCGCCTTATTGAACACTCACTCTTTTTGTCTGTACAAAAAGAGCTTCGGCGAAGTGTGGTTCAATTATGTGACATAGACCCATTCTTTTACATGTATCTGAGCTACCACCAGCTCAGGCAGATGGAACACCGGTTCAGAGTCTCATCTGATGGATGAGTTTTAAATCTGCAAGCATCACTGTTTTACATAAGAGCTAAGACAGTACCTCCTTAATTATTTATACCAGCTCCACATTCACACAACTGTCACAAAAGGGCAATCAAGCCCAACAGTAAAAAGCAGTCTTGCAAATCAGTTGAACGAAACAGTGGCTCACTGAAACTGTGGTCCAGATTGGTCATTGACAGCATCACCGTTGTAAATTACTTCAGTGGATACAGAAGGAATCAAACCCTTAACCATAGGAAACTACTTGCTGATAGCTTTATAAACCTCATAATACATACATACACACACACTGCTTAAGAGTAACAACTTTCCTAATGACCTTTTCCCTTAAGCAGAAGGGAGTGAGTATACTCAACCCTTCTTTTCCAATTTTTTTATAGGTTAAGTACTAGACTACATGGCCATATGGGCCATTTTAAGCCTAGCCAGTTTGCACAAAGGTGAGAATCAAACCCTGCACCTTCTGTATGGGAGGTAAATGCTTCAACCATTATACCAACCCTAACCCCTTTTGATTTATGATTACCTGAAACCAGAAATCATGAGGAAAACAGAAATTCAGTATTATTTTTTTTTCTTTCAAGTATTAATAATTTATGTCAAATGCTTAAGGTTAAAAGTTGACAAAATAACGGTCAATAACCTGAGAATACAAATGGTTTGAAGGATACATAAATCATATCTTGAAATAATGCCTGCTGTATTACCCTCAAAAAATAAAAATATAGTTATCTTTTGTGCAATTCCATGGTGTTATATTGGAGTGATCATGAAAGAATAAATGCCCATCACAATAGCATGCCTCTTCTCTCTTATTCCCAAGACAGCTACCTTCTGTGTACCTCTCTTGTGTTAGACTTTAACAAAAGTGAAAAAACAAACAGTAACAGTAATATAATTTAACTTGTTTTGCTGTCAAATGTGCATACACAGCATGACACTTCCCCCCATCCACAAAAGACAGCCACCTGTCTGGTGTTTGACTGAGAGGAAAGTGGAAAAAAATCATCTCAGACACATATTCAGACTTTACCTAACCTTCCACTTTTGGACAGTATACACACCCGTGTTTCACCTACCCAGGATGTTTTACACTCTCAAGTTGTGTTTCCTACTCAGAATAATCTTCCTTCTCAGGATATTTCTGTTATGACCCTAGTCCCTTTTACACCTCCTTCTACAGCTTCAACTTTATCATTGACACAGGATAATTTGTGGAATTGGACTATTGCTTTTCCTATCCCTATTTGCTTGGATTCCTTCAACATAAGAAATGTTATTTTATCTAATTGGGAGATTCTTACTAATAGTCAAGAAGTTGCAAATAGACTTGGTGAAACTCCCTCTTTTTTATACAAGAGATCCAGGACACTAAGAGTTTCATTTGAGAATAGAGACTCGCCTTTTCTTATTGACTGTTCACCTTCTGAGGAGCTTTCCAAAGGAATGTTTCCCTGTGGCAACTGTGTCACTTGTCCTCACATTTTTAAAGGACCCTCGTTTAAGTTTAAACACAACAACTACAATATCAGTTTTCATAATCACTTTGATTGTAAAACTAGTAATGTGGTTTATGCTGCAGTCTGTGATTCTTGTCCTGCTTTGTATGTGGGTAAAACCATTAGGAAGCTGTCCTCTAGGATCAAGGAACATCTGGCTGCTGTTAGAAATAGAGACCCTAGAAACGCCTTATCCAAGCATAGTTGGACTTGTCAGGGTTTTATTGGTTTTAAGCTTTTTATTTTACAACATGTTTATAACTTTTTTGTGATGTTAATACACTTTTAGAATATAGGGAATTACTTTGGCAGTTGAGACTTAATGCTGATGCCCCTCCTGGTATCAATGAAAATTTAAATATTAAGTGTGCACTTAGGTGGTTTAGTTAGGTTTTTCTTTTCATACTAATTCATTTTGCTAATTCTATTGATTGACAGCTTACTTTATTTATTATGTCACTGGTGGCATGGTTACCATTCCATGTCTGTTATTTACTGGTTTTTATTTATGTTTAAAACCACTCACCAGTAGCTTTTTGTTATATATATATGTGGTTTTCACATTTTTTCATTGTCTGAAGAAGTTTTTGACACTATTAAAAGATGAAAGCTTATTACAGGCTCTGTTGCCATTTTGTTATTTTTTGAAGTTTTTCTGTATATATATATATATATATATATATATATATATATATATATATATATATATATACACACACACACACACACACACACACACACACACACACCTATTGGATTATTGCTGCCTTGGCTATTACAAGTTAATAAAATAACTGTAGGTAAGAGATTACACAAGTAATAAAACATACTACTTGCCAAGCTATATATATAAAAAAACCTCCAAAATGTTGAAGTTCTTAAATGCTTCACCTTACCTACATCTTCAGGAGTGAGACATGCAGTCAGTCAAAATGAAAAGAGCAGTAAAGATTACTGAAGAAAACACAGCCAGACAGGGCAGTTAACAGTAGTAGTTGTGCACAGACTGTCTAGATTCTGAGAGCAGCTAAAAAAAGAAAAACAGGATCAGCAGCCTGTACACAACAGAAACAGCCTCAATCTCTCCCCCTCCCTACCAGTACAACTCTTTCTGCTGATGTCATCACAGGAACAGCTCCACCAATCACTGAAGCAGTACTGGATAACGAACAAAGGGAAAGCCGCACCAGACAACCAGGAGGTCAGTTTGATTTCTTGTGGATTTTCCCACATTCCAAACACCAACACAAAAGCCAGCACACTGTAGTATGCTAAATGCTTTATTAAAGCATATAAAAATAAAACTGTAACAGACCGGTTTCGGCTAAACAAATTAAATAGCCTTCATCAGTGTAGAATATAAGTCAAAACACCATAGAGATCCACTGCCCATTAATACCATAAGATGCCAACAAAAGTGAAGCTCAGTGGTTGTTCAAAAATTCTCATTTAGACCTGGTGGAAATAAACCACCCAACTTAATCATCCATTTTTTTCTCTTTCACTTTTAAGAATGCATTATGCATATGAAAAATACCCGCTAACTAACATTATGGTACAAATTATTCTGATTTTTAAGTAAGATGGTGCATTTTTCTGATACTGTAAAAAACATTTGTAATATCACTATCACAATAAATATTTGTTAGAAAAGAAAAGACAGTCTGCAGCAATTGCTGTCACAACTGATATGAAAATTATAGCGTATGTTGCATTTTACTTTTCAAGCATTTGTTGGTTGCCCATCTAAAAGCCATACAACGTTCCTGGAAATTATTACTTTGAATAATGTGCTTTTTCTCCCGAAACCAGATTATGAGGCAGAAGCAACAAATCTAGATGTTAATTGTCATAGTAAAACATCCCTCTAGGGAGCTTGATGAAATTCATAAAATCATCTGCCTCAAATTATGCACATAATTAGAATATGTATTACATCCATTATAATCATTTATCTACAATTAATAGGCTTTCATCTAATTTCATATGCTTTATTACCTTAATTTTCTTCAAAGAAAAGGCAGAAGTAATGAATTATTTTTATTCAGCTTGTTTTATGGTTTATCAGAGGAATCCTAGAAATATATATTATATATTTTAGTGAATGGCCATCAACTAACTTACATAAGAGACATTTCTTGGTATTAAGTTCTGCAAGCTATGGCCAGAGTCCTTTCCCATGTGTGCAATTTCTTTATTAACTGAAAAGAAAATCTAAGTTAGGTCTATATAAAGTTCACATTATGATAAATGACTTTCTACAGCATCTTATCCCAGTAGGCTCATGTATCCTTGAATATTAAAATACAGAAGAAAGTACACTAATTAATCCATTGTATATAAATAATGGAATGATTTTCTTTTGCACGCATTAAAATAATCTGTTACATAAAATTATATATTTTATTTACACTTTTTATTTGGTGTTTTCATCTGAAAAAGTTTCATTAACACTTTTTCTTACAATGTTCTAGAAGGATTAGAATGAAGATGGCTGAAAGTAGGAAAGGAAACATACAATATGGATTTTTTTCAGTACCCCTTACTGTGCACAGCTTAGTGAGATTAAACATTTGTGTGTGTAACCAACTAAAATAAAGGTATCTGCATTTATACATTTGAATTTATAGCAAAAGTGTAATATAGTAGCGTAGATGTCATTAGTTAATATATACCTTTCGCACTTCCATGTAAAATGACTTTATTACAGGTGTATGAATTTAACATCTGGATACATCCGATTGCAGGAGTAAAATAAAATAATTATATAATTAAAAATAAAATAAAGACAAGAAAAGAGCAACTCATGCAAGAGATCATTAAAAATGTACATGCCTGTGCTTTAATCAAGGAAGCTATTCTTGTTTAGGAAAGGCTTATAAATAACTGGGCATTAGTTCAAGATACTCACGTTTGATTCAGTTGTCGACACCCACTTGAATAAACAACTACAGCAGTAGCAATAAAAAGATTTTTAATGGTTAAGCACTAGCTATTCTGTTACCAGTTAACAGCTAATTTGTTAGGATGATACAGATGATTTCAAATGAAAATATATTGTTTCAGCAAATTTTTAAGTTGAAGCAGATGTCTATGGACATAGTCTACCCCACGTCTAGAAAGGATTTGAGATGAATTAAAAATGTCCTCTCTGTTTTTCCTATATAAAAGGCCAAACAACAGTAGCATAAAGCTACATATACCACTCCCTTTGATCTACAAGTGTTGAATCCATTGAGTTTAACCACAACTCATATTAATTTAAAATGCTGCAACCAATACATTTAAATGTCCCCATCTTTCCCTTTTCATTGAGTATGATCTCTCAAACAAGGTCTTAATATTTGCTCTTATTCTGAAACTGACTCTTACTGTAGGGGAAAGTGATTTACACAAACTGTCTACTTTAAAAATTTTCCAATTCTTTTTTATAATATGTATAGAGAAAGTGGTAATGAATTGCCATAATGTCCATTGGTGTTGCTCCCAGAATGGGCTTATAGATGTTGTTTTTATACATGCCAAACACAAAATCTCAAATCATTTCTAGACTTGGGGTAGACTCTGTCCATAAACATCTGCTAACACCTTGTATAAATACTCTGTTAACTGCACTAGTTTCAAAAAGTTTAATTTTATTATTTTGGAAATAATAACCATGAATCCAAGAGAGGGTGTATGGAAGGAAATAATAGAAATTAAGGAATTATATGACAGCTGAAACTAGATACCTGTCACCCTCTGAGTATCAATGAGAGTGTGCCTCTTTTGTGTTGTTATATATAAATAAGTAACATTAAGAATTTACCTTATAAACCTTTAGTCAGGAACAACAACTTCAGGATGTGCAAACAGAAATTTTAATCTTACAGTGCTGGGAGGCAATCTTCATAGCCGATGTTAAATCAGTTTCTCCGAAGAGAGACAAACCACATTTTCTATACATTTTCTTATCAAAACTGGTCATGCAATTTCATTGCATTACAATGGCTGTGTCCTATAGAAAACTGCAAATGTCCTCATCCCTCATGATTTTCACCTCGGAGTTCACGTGAACACCTTCCTGTACATGATCTACCTGCTTTCAATGGGTCTTGTCTTTGATCTTGGATGTTTCAAAGCTTCCCTAGCAACAACATATCCCTACCCTTTCTTTTTGCATTACTTAACATGCCTTAACTTCATGCAACACTTACTTTTACTTTTTTTTCTTGTTACATATTAAAAGAATGCATTAGGGATACAGTAATAACTTTAGCTTATCAAGCTGTATTTTTGCCAGCCCTGCATACAAACTATATTTGCTTTTTAACAATCATTTTATAGCATCATTAATGAACTGAAATGAGTATACTTTTTCATAGCTAATCTTGTCTCATAACAGTTTCCTCCCTCTGATACTATTAGTGTCATACCATACATATAATTATATTTTTATTTTTCTCAACTTGATAAAATATGCCTCTGTGTCATAATAATCTTCTGTTATAATAGAATTCTCATTGATTGGTACATGCAGTGGCATTTCATGTGCAGGTGAGGTAAAACATCTTGTAATCACAGCCTTTAGACTAGAAAATGCCAGAATGATCACAAATATAATAAAAAGTACAATGACAATACCCTGGATTATGCTAGTTCCCAGGTTACCAAAAATACTGCCCAATCACCCAAAAAGTGTCCATTGTTTTGATGTGCTGTCCAAATCTTTGGCCCTTTGTGCCACGAAATTTGCCAGTTTTTCCTGTTCATCATGATAGGCACTAATATATGAACAGCAATGACTCCCTATGAGGGCACATGATCCCCCTTTTGCAGCAAGCATTATATCAAGTGCCATTTGATTCTGTAATGCCACAGTTCGCATTTCAGTCATTTCTCAATTTGCCATCCTGATGTGAAGTTTCAGTGGCCCCCTCCTGTAAAATTTGAGCAAGCATAGTGATTTCAAGCATTGTCCTTTGCACTCCATACCCAGGATTAAAAATTGATAATACTTGCTCTGCCCAGTCGATTGCTCACTTATTTCTCAGTCTACCTGCTGGTGGGTGTTCAAAATGTTGAATAGCAGGAGTAATATAGCCTACAAAGCAACATCTAGACTAGTTTATAGGCAACCAGGGGTAGACACGATCACCACAAATGTAGTAACGGTCACTTATCATGCCCATGCCATGCCCCCAGTCATAGCTTTTTAAGTGCAAAGAGTCTAACACACTTTTATGCCTGGTGTCATTATATTTGCTTTTTCTTACTGGTACAGTCCCATTTCAGGCATAACATGTGTCTCCATGATGTGTGGTTACAAGTTGAAGAGACTCAGCCTTTGAAAAATCAGTTACATTATGCCATTAAGGTCCTTTTCAAATAACACCTGTGATTCAGGGATGGAAATCATAGGAATTCCTGCCTTAGAATGATGAAGTATATGCGAACACATCCAGCAGTTTGTTTTGTTTAGATTTTTGGCATACTGCTGAAGGACCAGCAAGAAACTGTTTTCTCTTGACCAGTTTATAGAAGGGAACAGTAGCAGAAACAAAGGAAAAGTACATGTTGTCACTGGATTCATCATGGACTGCTACTGCAGTTGACCTTCTCACTGGGCAGATGATTTATCTGTCACACCGCATTCTCACTCTGTTGGCTGTGATGATTCATCTGGGGTCCCCACATGACAGGTCTTCTTGCAATGAGATGAATGGATCCATGTTGGTAGTCCTGCACTGTGAATTGCAGTCAATGTGGTTATTAGGACCCGGAAAGGCCCCTTCCACCTCGGGCTGAGGCAGTTTTTCCTCTGGAAAATTTTCACGTGCACCCAGTCATCTGGTTGTAGTTGGTGACAGGGTTGGTCAGGTGGCTTTGGTAATGCTGCTCTTACTGTTCGATGATATTGCTGCAAAATTTTGAGGAGTCTCCTACAATAAGAAATCATCTGACAAAGTTAAATCGGCATTTCCCACTGGAGGGGTAGCTGGAAGGGCCATGGGTCCCCCCCTTAATATTTCATATGGACTCAACTTCCTGGTGGCATTCAGTGAGGCCCTCATACTCATTAATGTTAAGGGAAGGGCTTCGGACCACTTTAATTGGGTTTTAGCACAAATCTCCAAAATTTTATTTTTAAGGGTCCTGTTTACCCTTTCCACTAATCCAGATGACTGGGGATGGTTGGAACAGTAAAGACTCAACTTAGTATTAAAAATTTTACATAGTTCTTTACACAGTGCATTATTAAAATGTGTTCTCTGGTCGCTATTAACAATACAGGGCATACAGAATCTCTGTATAAATTCAGATAACAGTTTTTTAATAACTGTGACTGCATCCGCTTTGTGACATGGGTAAGCTTCCACCCATGCTGAGAACATGCACACTATCACCAAAATAAATTGTAAATTACTAGTCTTAGGCATCTGGATGAAATCTAACTGTATGTTAACAAAAGGTCCCCAGGGTAGATGTAAACATGCAGATTTGCTGTTGGCATGTTTGCTTATGTTATACTCCAAACAGATACTACAATTTTTAACATACTGAAGTATCAAAGAGGAAATATGAGGGGCATACCAACTTTGGGTAATTTGATTAAATAAAGCTGTCTTACCTGTATGGGATGGTAAATGATATGTCCTTACCAGGTAAGGATAGCAAAGAGGCAGGCACCACCAGTTGGCCGTCCGAATGTCAGCACTACACTAATCTTTGCTGCAACAATATTGTTTCTTCGGTGCAGACTGCTATTCCCGAGATCAACTTTCCTGTTTGACCTCTTCCACATGTCTTTTAAGTCCTCCCTAGGAGAAAGCAAGTAGTTAGACACACACAATCATGCTCTTTACTATCCTTAGCAGTAGGCAGCAGAGATGCAGGATTTAGAAGAGGACAATGGATCAGAGAAATAGATGGATCAGAAAGAAATGTAAGTTCATATCTAGTTACACTTGCCATTGAGAGTGGTTGAGTTTCCATTTTAAGCAAAAGAGATGATACAGAATGAGGGACAGCTACTCTGAGATCATTCCCAAGCACCAACGAATGTGCCAGATTAACTAGAATGGCAGCAGTGGCAACTACCCTTAAACAAGATGGAAAACCTTTTGCAACAGAATCAAGTGTTGTGCAGTAATAAGCCAATGGACGATAGCTGCCCCAATGTTTTTGGGCAAGTACTCCTTGTGCAAATCCATTTCTTTCATGACTAAATAAAATAAAAGTCTTCCCATAGTCTGGTAACCCTAAAACTGGGGCAGTAGCTAAAGCTTGCTTCAAATTCTGAAATGAGATTTCCTCTTCACTATTCCAAAGGAGAGGCTCTGGTGTATCCTGCTTTAAAAGATTTGTCAAACGTTTGGCAATTTCTGCGTAGTTAGGGATCCACTGTCTACAGTATCCTGTCATACTTAGGAAAGACCTAAGCTGTCTCTGAGCAGTTGGATGTGGGGCCTTAGATATTGTATCAATATGAGATGGTAACACTTCCTGCTACCCTGAGATATTAAATGATCGAGATAACGTACCTGAGATGACCACAGTTATAGTTTTTCTCTAGACAATTTGTGTCCCTTTTTTGCAAGGATAGTCAGAAGATGCAAGGTATCCTGCTGACATTGCTGAAAGGAGTTTGATGCTATTGGTAAATCATCTATATATTGTACTAACACAGACCCACCCGGAAATGTCACATTCTACAAATCATTTTTCAGAATTTGAGAAAATAATGGAGGAGATTCAGTATATCCTTGTGGCAACTGTGTCCAGGCATATTGCTATCCCTGATAAGTAAAAGCAAACAGAAACTGACTGTCAAGGTGAAGAGAATGCTGAACATAAATCTGTTACAGAAAAGTAACTAGCTGTAGGTGGTATGCAACTCAGTACTGTTGCTGGATTTGGAACAACAGGATAAGTAGGCAGTACTGCATTATTTATAGCCCTTAAGTCTTGGACAAATCTATAAGTATCCTTTTCTGGCTTTTTTACTGGAAAAATAGGAGTATTACAAAGGCTTTTCACTTGTATTATTATTCCTTACTGTATTAGAGCCTGAATTACAGGTTTGATTCCCTGCTCTGCTTCTCGCTTTAGTGGATATTGTGGAACTCTAGGGAGAGGTTTTGATGGATTTAATTTTATTTTTACTGATTCTGCTGATTTCAATATACTTACTTCATTTGCATGCTTAGCCCAAAAGTTAGCAGGTACCTGCTGTAGTAACTCTTCATCTGCCTGTATGCTATCAGCAGACTGTTCCTCAGCTTCTGCTAAAACTGCCAATACTTCCCCTCTGATTCTGTTGGAACATTTGGATACACCCCTTCTGGGGTACAGTAAATAGTACAACCCAGCTTGCATAACAAATTTCTTTCTAGCAGATTTACAGGTGCAGTAGTACTCAAAAAAAAATAATGCTTTTCTTCAATTGGACCTAAAGAAATGGGGGGGGGGGGGTTCCGAAACAGGATACATAACCATAGTATTTGTTGCTCCAACCACCTTTACTTTATGCTCTGATACTGGTATTTGACTGCCTGAAGTAATTTTTAACACTGAACTAGTGGGTCCAGTGTCTGCCAGAAATGTGTTTTTTCTTTGAATTTATTTTTATCTTGATGTAGGGTCCATTTTGATCTATTGGCAGTAGAGGCTTAAGATTTAGTGTTATTTCCTTGACTTAGTCAGTATGGAACTTTCTGACTCATTCCAATTATAATTTGGTTGCCATTCAGTCCAAGTATCTTGGACTCTTTAAATCTGCCTGTGTGGGCATTCCCCTCTCCAATGTCATGTTTCTCCACAATTGAAGGAAGATGTTTTAGATGAAACCGGAGGGACACTGCCAACTCGTTGTTGCCAACCAGCTGTGCCTTGTTCCCCTTGACCAGCACTTTTGCTAAAACCTTTAGCAATTCCTCTTACTCTTTCCCTGCTTCTGCCTCAACCCCTTGGGTTTTCCAGCTGCCTGATTTGTAAAGTTAACAGCTTATCCTCAGTATTTTTCCTTCATTTTTCCTGATACTCTGTCAGTGATTTGCAGCACTTAATAAAGACTCTAAGTCCTTTCCTTGCCAGTCTATGAACACTTGTTTTATTTGATTTTGTACAGCGGCTTGCAGACCCTGCACAAAGGCTGCTGCAATAGCTGGCTTAGCTTGCTCTTCTGGGTCTGGTATTCCTGAATGTCTAGTAAATACTGTTTTAAGGAAACTCAAATACTCTGCAGGGGCTTCCCCTTTGTTTTGTTTACATGCCTGTATTTTAGACCAGTCAATCCTAACTTGATACACATCCATAATCTTGTTTAAAAATGCTGTTCATTTATCTGTTAATGCATTCCCTGTGAGATTGAAATCTGTTATTTCAGCCTTTTCCAGTAACTGCTTTCTTATTTCATCTGAAGTAAATACCCTCAGCAGTTGATTTAAATATGTCAAAGTAGGATTGTAATATTCTATTATAATTTTTAATCCTTTTTTGAATTTTAGTGGATCTTCTCTAATATTTGGAAATTGTTTAGACATACTATGTAGATCAGTAGGGGTCCAAGGTCGATGAACAAGTTCCCTATTGTTAGCCTGCAAAATTTCCCTGAGAGGTGCCAATAGATCCCTGTTGTACCCTGTCATGTGAGTGTGCATGGTGAGATACAGGAGTGTCAAATACTAATGCCCCTGTTGGGGAAGTAGAAGCTATCTAAGAACGATAGGAAGAAGAATCCCCCTCGACTGCAGATGCCTGTTCAGAAGATGAAGATTGAACAGGGGAACCAGTCTGAGATGTACCCGTATCATGGGAACCGGGTGTCCAATAGACAGTAGACCAAAAGGTAGGGGTCTGAGAAACAACAGAGTCTTGTACAGGAGGTACCCATACTGGTGCATATGGGGGTGGAGGTGCAGTAGCTACTGGAGGATTATCATCCTCTTCAGAAGTTTCTGCTTTTTGGCCATCCTCAGTTTGTTCGAAACCTGCTATGACAGGATAAAGGGATCCCTTTTTACAGGTCTGTACTACCTTTTTAACCTCTTTTACTTGTTGCAACAATTTCTTATTAACATCCTAAAACCCTCTTAATGCTGACTCCTTTTCCCTTTTAAGTGCTTTACTGTACCAATAATAAAATGCTGTCATTTGTTCCCCACATATTTTGCTTTTCTTTTTTTTCAAAATACCTTTCAATGTCAGCAATTTAGTCTTATCATACGTTCCATTTAATGGAAATACCCCACTAGCACAATTCTTAGTAAGCTGAAACCAGTCATGCAAATATGTACAACTTTCCTTCCTATCAGGCGTTCCCTTTTCAGGGATTTGATCTCGCTTTCTTATCTTTGCTCTCATTTTTCTTATTTTATAAATAAGTAATAATAAAAATGTTAGGCTTACCTTACAACTCCTGGATCCTGGCAGTTCCAAAGACAGAAAATAACTGTAGTAATCCACACACCATACAGGGAGGGAAGGGTAGGAAGTCTGTCAGGGTGCAGCAACAGAGAAGAGGTTTTGATCGGCCTTTTCCCACAGCACCTCCTTGCTTTCATCCCGGCATAAGCTCAAAGGTTACAGCTCCAGCATTGCAGTTGGGATAATGGGGCAGATAGGTACTGTGCCCAGAACTGACCACTCTTTCGGACCCTCTAAGGGTACTTTCACACAATCACACTAAGTCCCAGCATGCTTTGGGCTCATGAATTCATTTTAACAATGCATACCTCTATGTCCTATCATGCAGTAGACCCATGAATTTGTTTTAACAGTATATAGTCTACATCCCAATCATGCAGTGGACTCATGAATTTGTTTTAACAGTATATAGTCTACATCCTAATTATGTGGTGGGCTCATGAACTTGTTTTAACAGTTTACAGTCTATGTCCCAATCATCTTGTGGGCTCATGAACTTGTTTTAACTTTATCTTTAACTTTTAACTTTTTCTTTTCTTCCTCTCATACATTCATACATTGACATAATAAAATATCTCTCATACTTTCATACACTCATACTGTTCAAACTCAGCCTCTCTACAGGCTACGCACCCATAGAGTAGTGCACAGCAATGGTTATTCCACTCCACAAAGGTGGAGCCACAACAGACCCTGGGAACTATCGCCCTATAAGCCTGACTAGCTTGCTCTGCAAGGCTATGGAGTGCATCATCATGGAACTCATTAACAGAGACATTGGGAACCTCTAAACACTGGACCCTACCCAGTTCGGCTTTGTTAATGGCAGATCATGCCTCCTAAACCTGGTGGACTTCTTTGAGACAGTTATTAAGGCTATAGATGAGGGAAAGGTGGTACACACAGCCTACCTAGACCTCACAAAGGTCTTTGACACCATTCTCCATTCTGGTATTATAGACAAGCTCACCAGCCTGAACATAAACCCCTACATCACAAAATGGGTTGCCAACTGGCCCATGGACAGAACCCACATGGTGGGAGTTGCAGGAGATAGGTTCGACTCTAAACCGGTTGCAAGAGGCATTCCCCAGGTCTCAGTCCTAGGACCCCTCCTGTTCGGCATATACTTCTCAGAGGTGCAGGCAAGCACAGGAGGACTATAGCTAACCAAGTTCATAGATGACTGCAAACTAGGGGCTATAACTGACTCTCTGGCTGACACAGACATCCTCCAAAAGGGTCTCACTGAGACAGATACCTGGTGTCAAAATCATGGCCTCAAGCTAAATGCCAAAAAGCGCATAGTCATCCCTTTTGGAAAAAATAAAGTACCCGCAAACTACCACATAGGTGGTAGTCCCCTAAATACGGAAGACATAATAAGAGATCTGGGGACCCAAGTAGAGAGTAATCTCACCTTTGATAATCACATTGCCAAAGTGGTTAGAAAATCCTTCGACGTGGCCTACCTAATCATAAAAGGGTTTGCATCCAGATCAGAAGAGGTCATTGTGCCCCTCTACTCATCACTCATTAGACCCCATCATAGAGTACAACGCCCCATTTGGGATGTACCTTACAAGACACCTGCAACAGTTGGAAAGATCACAGAAGTACCTCACCAAGAGGATCACTGGCCTCAAACAGATGCCCCTATGCAGCTCGACTGAAGAAACTCCAGCTGTACTCAGTTGCATACTGCCTACTAAGAGGTGATCTCTGCCTGACATACAAGGCCATGTCCAACCCAGAATTGATGGGCATGCTACACCTAAAGAAAACCTTATCCCCTCAAGCCACGTGTTCTAGGGATCTAAACCTCACCACAACAATAAATAGGATGTGCTGGAGGGATAGAGTCCTGTCCCAGAGACTTCCCATGCTTTGGAACAAGATCCCAATCTACATTAGGCAGAGCTCCTCGCTAACACTCTTCAAAAGAAACCTTGACGAGAGGATGGGAAACAGAAATTTTACCTCGGGGATCACTTCAGTGGCTCTGCTGGACAGAGGCATAGGGAACTAATCTAAGGGGGTGGCGAAAGCCTGGCTAGGCTTATAAATGCCTTCGGGCAGATATCCTAGTACCTACCTATGAACCTATACTTCTTACCTTTCAATCCTGAGGGTATCGCCCTCAACACCAGGTGCCTCCTTGTGTTAATTTGTCCTTTACTGTATGTGCACATACATTTACTATACTCATTTGCTGTGGGGTCCTCCCACTATTACTTGTATAGCATACAAACAACTCAGTCAAATAAAAACACAGTCATGAACTTATACTGCAAACTCTGTCATGCACTTACTGTACAAACATAGTCATGCACTTACATTTTGCTAAAATTGTCTAAAAAGAAAGAAAGAAAAAACACAAACCAATCCTTTCCCCTTTCAAAACAATTTCTCTGCCAAGGCTAGTATGTTTGCACACCCTGAGTACCTGCATATCTGAGTCTCTGGCTATTCCATGCAAAGCAGTGTGCAATTCACAGAAAATCTGTGATGGACTGACCCTATTCCAGAAACTGCCCTGCAGCAATACCAAAGTTCAGATCCAAATCATGGCACCAAATTGTTATAGTCATAAATAAGTAACATTAAGAATTTACCTTATATACCTTCAGTCAGGAACAACACTTCAGGATGCGCAAACAGAAATTTTATTCTTACAGTGCTGGGAGACGATCTTCATAACCAATGTTAAATCAGTCTCTCTGAAGGAAGACAAACCACATTTTTTTATACATTTTCTTATCAAAACTGATCATGCAATTTCATTATGTTACAATGACTGTGTCATATAGAAAACTTTGCAAATGTACTCATCCCTCATGATTTTCACCTCGGAATTCATGTGAACACCTTCCTATACATGATCCACCTGCTTTCAAGGGGGTCTTGTCTCTGACCTATGGATGTTTCAAACCTTCCCTAGAAACAACACACTCATAGCCTGGAGGAGTCAGGCTAATAAATTTCTATTTGCAGTAACTAACATGCTTCAACTTCATGCAACACTCACTTTTACTTTTTTTTTCTTGTTGCATATTAAAAGAATGCAGTTAGGAAGTTAGGATACAGTAATAACTTTAGCTTATGAAGATGTATTTTTCTCAGTCCTGCATACAAATTATATTTGCTTTTTAACAATCATATTATAGCATCATTAATGAACTGAAATTAGTATACATTTTAATAGCTAATCTTGTCCCATAATAGTGTATTTGAAAATAAAGGCTGCCAGACTGATTTTTAAATACAGGTTTACATGTATATATCTTTTCGCATTTCACTTTAATTTTTCAATTTGTTTTTATATATGAATGTTATTTAGTATTCCCCGGTTTCAATGTATTTATTTTTTCTAATATATTTTTATTCACTGTATTTTTCTTTTTCATGTACCTCTAAATGACTATGTGATCTGTTCAGCTGTCACATTATGAAGCACTTCATGTTATGTAGCAGCTTGGTAAAAGAACAGCTAACATCATGGTTCTGGAGAAGTCTGTACTTTATGTGAAAGATGAAAGCACTTAACTATTAAAAATCTTATTACTGCTACTGCTGTGGTTGTGTACTCAAGTATGTACTGACAGTTGATTCTGAGTTTGGTAATGCTGAATGTTTTTAAACACATTTGAAGTAGCTTATTTGAATTACTCATCTGCTGTTTTTTTCCCACATTTATGAGCCTGATTTCCATGATTTCCATGGCATGCAGGTCATTTAATTTCTCTAACAGTACAGAGATCCTAAAGATAGGGTTACTTGCACTGACAGTGTATTTGTGTATTTGAGGGTACTCTGAAGGGGGGAGGGGACTCATTTGTCTTGTTAAGGCTAGGAGCCTTTAATGAAGTACTGCCTTTAATGACTTTTCAGAATCCATTTGCCTACTGTAAGATTCTGAGCAAGTTACTTAATTGGACAGTACTCCCAAGCTGAATATGAAAAGGGTCCATATGGATCAGTGCTCTACTCCAGTTGAAAAATGTATAAAATAAAACAAAAATATCACCAACTTGGCAGCAATATGCTATAGTGCAGATTACATGGGTGAGGACTGCTAAAACACACCAAGAGGTAATTAAACTGAATTTGGGACAATAGTTGGGCTGCAATGATTATAATAAGTACTGTTCCTTTTTTTCAAGATGAGTAGGTTTTTAACTGAAGTAGTGTTGTTTGATTTCTGATTTTTAGCTAGGAGCAGAATAATATTAATAGCCGTGGTGTTGATCTTGTGGCATTACTTTCATCATTTTCAGTATAGATTATAGTCATAGATTCTTACTAGGCATGAAATCCAAGTGACCAGTAAGGAGTCTAACCCAAATACCCGCATTACTTAAGTGGCTTACTGAAGATCACACAGTAGGCAAAAGAAAGCTGAGGGCATCAAGCGCTGCACTACAAGAAGTAGCTTATTAATGCCTCATAGCTTTAATCCTCTGCACTTACTGCCAGACAGGCTTGATGTATTAACATGTTATTAAAACTTTTCAGGAGTAACTTATGAAATGTGCAGCTCTTTGGATTCCTTCTACATTTCCTTACACATTGTTAAGATGAAATTGCTCCGGTGTCAATATCCTTGCAGGGAAAAAAGGGTCTATATCAACATTTAGAAAATGTAATAGGTCGAATCACTAAATGTCAAACTGAAATGATTGACCTATTACATTTTCGAATGCCGATACCAAAAAAAAAAAAAAAAAACACTAAAAGGTGTAGGCAGGGAGTCAAGCCCCACTGCACCCCCCACACCCCCACTACTTAAATATACCAACTCCGAGACAGCACTACATTGAAGTAAATGGAAATCTTCCCTTACGGAGATTTCCATTTACCCATTCAATGTTCTGCAGTTTCGGCATTCTCAACGCGACAATATCGCATTCAATATTGTCAGCGTTAGAGATGCTGATGGGAACCCAGAAAAAAAAAGATGAATGGCATAAAGCGAATGCCTTTTCCCATAAGAAATCATTGCTGGTGTAATTTCTAATTGTGGGCTGGCAATAATTCACTTCCTTAGGGAGATTCTTTCCTTCTTTGTCCCCCTGCAAAAAAAAATCACTTTAAAATAACTTTTTCCTTTTGGAGTTCAATTTTTTTGTTCTTTTGGAATGCCATCTTTCAGGAAGTCAACATTTCATAAACAAACCTTTCTTCCAGGAGTGCCTGCTCTGTGCTTCTGCTGAGATTTCCACAGAGCTTGGATATGCCTAAGCCACCCAGCACAGTATCTTTATAATGGACAGCAAATAGAAAGCTTTAGATAACAGGAAATGTTGTAAGTTCACATCAGGCCATAGATAAAAATAACTTTAAATAAATAAAACACAGATTTATTAATGTACACTTTTTATATTTTGTGTGGCTCTGTCTAAAAAACATAATAATAATAGTTATTTATTTATTTATTTATTTTACATTTGTTGACCGGGCTAGTCTAACTGGATACATGTCCATTTTCTGTAGAGGCCCGGGGAGAAAAGCTCCAATGGAATACTACATGTTTATACAGCAATAGGCCATACAAGATTAGAATTAAAAAAAAAAAAGTTAGACAATATATGCAATGTACAACTATGATAGGTGCAAACAAAGAGAATAAAGTCCTAAAGTCTTAAAACAAAGAAATAATAATATATATATATTTTTTTACAGTGGTCATACTGTGTATATAAGATAACATTTCTCTACATAGATATTATGTAAAAGAAACTTATGAGGGTGTAGGGTAAGAAAAAGAGACAGAGTAAGAGGGAAAGTTAATCTGGGTTGGTACAGGGAAAAAGCCATTGACTATTGAGATGCATAGTCAGTTGTCTTTTAAAAAGTGAGAGTATAGACAAAGATGTGATATCAGAGGGTAGTTTGTTCCACATTTTTCCAACAGAGTTGGAAAAGAGCCAGTCCCCTGCTGAGTTATTAGGTTTGGGTGTATAAATCAGTAGTTTTTTTGAGGAGTGTAGCTGTTTCATGTTATTGTAAGGTGTAACAAGGTTAGAGAGTATTGGTATTTTAGTTGCTTGGTGTAGAATTTTGTAAGCTATTAAGAGCTGTTGAAGTATTAATTTCTTGGTAAATTCAAGCCAACCTAGTTGTCTTAGGTTCAGGCAGTGGTGAGTTTGAAACTGGGATCCTGTAGTGAATCTAGCAATATTATAGTAGGATGTAGTAAGTTTCTTCAGGTTGCTTTTGGAGAGATTAGTATAGATGGGGGAGACATATAGAAGAGTAGAGATAAGGTGAGATCTAGCTAAGATGGTTCTTGTTTCATGTGTAAGGAAGGGTTTGATTCTGTAGAGGGAACCAATTTTTTTGTTAACTACTTTTATTGTGTGTTGATGTGTGAGTCAAAGCTTAGATTGTTGTCAACAGTTATTCCTAGTAATTTTGTAGTAGAGTCAGGAGAAATGAGAGTGCTATCAGTGGATGTGAGAGAGAAATTAAGTGGTGTACATTTACAGGTAGGTGGGAACAATAACAGTTTGGTTTTCTTAGGGTTGAGGAGAAGGCAACGATCAGAGAACCATTTTTCAACAGAAGAAAAGGCTTTTTGGGTAAAAGACTAAAGTTTATTTTGAGAGGTGGCAGTGCAGATTATAGTAGAATCATCTGCATATTGTATGCAGGTGGTGTTAGGGATAGCTGATTGGAGGTCATTAATAAAGATTGAAAATAAGAGGGGGCCTAGGATAGACCCTTGAGGTATGCCTAAAGAGATAGGTAGAAGATTAGATAGTGAATTCTTCCAGAGTACTACCTGCTGACGGTTATCGAGATAAGATGTGAACCAAGTTAAGGAAGGAGTGTCAAGTGATAGAGATTTTAGTATGTGCAGGAGGAGTTTATGATCAACCATATCGAAGGCTTTAGATAAGTCAATGACAATTGAAGATGATAGATAATTGTTGTTGTGGTTGTGGTTGATGGTGTTGGTAAAGGAGAGTAAGGCAGTGGTAGTACTGTGGGAAGGTCGGAATCGATGCTGGCTGTTAGCAAGTAGATTGTTTTGGAGAAGGTGGTTAAGAAGTTGTTTGTGAATACATTTCTCCATAATTTTGGCTAGAGGTGATAGTAGTGCTATCGGGCGATAGTTTGAAAGGTCATTACATTTCCCCCCTTTGTGTAGTGGGATAATGTGAGATATCTTCCAGATAGAAGGGAAGATTCCTTCATTAATAGTTCTATTTATCAGAATAGAAATAGGGTAAGCAATGGCTTTGGCTCCAATTTGCAAGAATTCAGCAGGAAGTTTGTCTGCAGAGGGGGTGGTAGGTTTAACTTTTTGGAGCAGAGAAGAGACAAAGGACGTAAATATAGGTTGTAAGTGAAGAGTAGGTGGAAAATTTGTGTTAGGTAAGAGTAGTTTAGAGGTGTCAGAAGATAGGTGACTAGCAAGAGTTTGGATGGTATTAGTGAAGAAAGAATTGAAGTCATTGGCAGTTTGTGTGGGATTGTCTGGGTCAGAGTCCGCAGGGTTGGGTGTGATAGACTGGCTTGGGGATAAGAGATTATTTATACTGGCCCAGAATTTTTTAGGTTCATTTTTGGAGGTTTGTTGTAATTGAAGGTAGTAGTTCTTTTTGTCTGTCAGGATTGCTTTTTTCATACTATTCCTAAGCTCTTTGAAGTATTGGTGGTCTGATAGGTTTTTTGTGGTACGCCATTTTGCCCAAGATTTGTTTCTAAGAATAATTTTTTGCCTAGTACTGTTGGTCAGCCAGGGAGCTGCTTTAGCTTTGGTTCTAATAGTACGACTTGGGGCATGGTGATCAAGGACAGACAAGAAAGTGGAATTGAAGTAATCTACTGCTTCGTTAAGTGGGAGATAATAATATAATAATAATAATATAATAATAATAATAATAATGGCAAATTAGCATGTTCTTTCAGAAAAAATGGAGAGAAAACAATGAACTGTGATTTATATAAATATAAGCAATTAATGCTCCAGTCATTTGGCTAAAAAGGATCGGTTGAGTTTATCTTCATATTTAAGTAAACATAAAAGAGAACTTACACTGAATAAAAAGTCAAACAGAAAATTCTTGAAAATGAAATACAGCTGTATATGCCATGTAGCTGGCATTTAAAAAGATATACATTAAAAGCAATGCATTGCATACCTTGAGAGTAAATATCACAGAAGGCTTTTATCAGTTAGTGTTAAATTTAGTTTGATTTACCAAATAGTGTTAAATTTAGTCTGATTTGTGTTCAAGAGTTTTGGGACTAACAAGGGAGGAGTCCTTACCTTCACCCTTGAATTAACCTCCCTCCTATCCTATCCCAACATATCCTATCCTATCTAGCTGTTTCCAAAGTAAATGCCTCTATCTGCCTCTCCCCCTTCTGTCTGTCTCTATCTTATTCTCATTCTTCCACCCCCACCTCATCAATCTCAGTTTAACTGAGCCATTTTAGTGACAATGAGTTTCACTTTTATGGGAAAATACCAGAAAATCCCAAATGTAGACTAAGAAACACCTGAAATATTCATGGAATTAGACATTTTAAGCCAAAGCATTTATTTGCCATAGCTTATATTTATTCTCATATTTACTCCATATAATACTGCCTGTTTGTTTTTCTATTGCCTTGAGTGTCAAATATGCTTCCATCTCAAGGGCATTCAAGATGTGTTGAAAAAATATATTCTTTACCACAGCTACAAGAAGTAGTAGTATCACAAATAAGGATCTAAAAACACTCAATAAGTACATTAAATTGACTTTCTTCCAAGATGGACGCACATTAAATAACAGCTTAACTCTAGCTGTCCCACTTTTAAAACAGAAACTCAACAGAAGGCCAGTAGACTTTAATGTTTATACGTACATTTCAGTAACTGGCTAGTAAGTGTACTGCCCGGATGCCAGGAAAAACGAAATACAGAGCACCTGGAAAAAAATCAGCTGCAAAAAGTAAACAAGAAACACTGGCTGGGGAAAGTTCTCCAGCTGTTCACAAAAACAATGCAAGCTCCAGACATGACTTCCAGTAACCTACAGAAAGATATAAGACAACTGAACACAGACCTGGTTAAAATAAATGAAACACAGATGGAATATATCGAGATAAATGACAAAAGGCTGGAAAAAATGGAAGAAGCTTTAAAAATATTCAGATTAGGTGATAAAGCTGCAAAAATCAGCAGTTGAAATGAGGAAACGACTGGCTGAATATGAGACTACTCAGCAAGAGATGTTTCAAAAAAAATAATAGAATTAGAGGACAGAGCACATAGGAAAACCTGAGATTTTCAGCTATACCAAAGAAGCTGGAAGGAACAGACTACATTAATTTTATGAAAGCACATCTAAGCAACTGGACTAGTATTCCACAGCAGGAGTTGTTAGTTGAAAGGTCACATTGTGTGAATGTTCCAAACCTGGCTATGAGAAAGCAACCTAGGCCTTTAATAGTAAAGATGCAATCCTACCAGCAGAAGGAGCTGATTTAGACAAAACTGTAGGAACATGACAAAATACTAAAAGTGGAAGACAACAGAGTATCTGTGTAGAATGATTACTCATTGTCCACCAAGCAGATGAGTAAATTCATTCCACTCTTTGGGGAATGTTGAGGCACAGGTATGAGATTCAAACTGCTGTACCCAGCTGTCTTCAAGGTATTCTTCCCTGGAGGGACAAAATCATTTTTTGATGAAATATATGCTAAGTAGAAATTCAAAAGTTTGTCCAACAAAAAGTGAGCTGTGAAACAGAAGGAGATTCTGCTTTTTGTTCTTCTGGTAATAAAGACCACAGAGAGAGACTGTACTCATGAAACCTTTTCCACTGCTTCAACAGAAAATGTTGGAGAGAAGGAGTATGAGAGTTGGCTAGAAGAATTGAGAGTATCTTGGAAATGAAGCAGAGACAGGATTTGGGAGATGAGATGAAAAATAGGAAAAAACAGTAACTTAATGTGGAATTACAATGAAATAATTATATTTGTAAAATATGAAAAAAGAAGAAAATCTGGAAATATTGGACATTTTCAGAATTTGTTGGACTTGTGGGGGACACTCAAGTAGATGCCCTACTTCATGTCATTAATGTTCAGAAAAAATGTTTTGGGGGAAGAGAGGGGAGAAAGTTAACTGTAAGTAAAGAAAACATTTTTTCTTAATAGTACTATTTTGTGGTGCATGGTTTTCTGTGCACATTATAAACTAAAGTGTTCCCAGTTATTTTTAAGTGTAATGGGGATTGTAAATTGGTGCTGCTGTTATTTCTTCTCCCTTTTTTCCCTTTTCTCTTACTGCAATGTAAAAAAAACCTGGTCAAAAGAGCATGACAAAAGAAAAATGAATGTGCTTTTTCTCATTCTTGCATGGGGGAGGATTGGATTAAGGACCTTTGATTTAGTAACTAGTTTTAAGAGAAACCAAGTAAATGAAAAAAAAGGACATTGAATACTGTGAGGCTTTTTTTCCTGCCAAATGAATGTTTGCTTAGTAGCAATTCTGTATGTGGCCCTCGTGTCTCCATGGAAACAATTTTATAAAGAGAAATTGACTGTCTGATTTTTATGTTTCCATTGAGACAATCTGATAATGAGAAACTGGCTGTCTGGTTCTCATGTCTCCATGGAGACAATCTGATAATGAGAAATTGGCTGTCTGGTTCTCATGTCTCCACAGAAACAATCTGATAAAGAGAAATTAGTTACAGTCTGTGGAGCGTGATTGGCTGGGGAAAATAAGGAAAGAGAAACTGGCTTGGAGATACATATAATGTTCTCTGAAAGAATTCAGGGGTTTTCCCAGCTGGGAGAGCTATAAAGATAAGACAAAACCAGTTAGCACTTAGTAGAAGCGCAGGTTGTACCATGCATCATAGCATGGATAATATTTCTTTTATGTTAACTCAAGTCTGTAAGTGTGGCTATCAGTTTGGACATTTTTTCCTATGGGTCTATATTATATTCTTGAATGTTGACAATGATGAATCTGACATCAAGAACATCGAATTCTCAGAATCTCGAGCGTATAAAAAAACATAACCAAAAAAGAAAAAATTACCCTAACTGGTTTAAGCAGGGAGGCAAGCCCCCTGCACCTCCCACATGGGGGTCTGTACCCCCACACCCCCACTACTTAAATATTCCATTCATCACTGCTCCTAACTGCTTCACTGTAACTAATAAACTCCCTTTCTTCCCTATTATTAATCTGGTCCTGTCTTTTATTTATCAAATGTTTTGTGGGATACACCTATTTACTTTGATAACTTCTTTGATCTCTTTCCAACTTATGTTTTTTTTTCTTTTGAAAGATGCTGTAACAATGCTTATCTACCTTGTCCAAAACTGTAAAATATAATGCATTGCATTGAAAAAACAACAGATCTTTTTTTAATTTTGTCATCCAGCACTTCCACTTCATGTGCCACCACTTCCTTTTGTTTTTTGTAATAATATACTGTTTTTTTAAAGTAAACCCATCCCCATTTCATCAAAAAATTTCACAAAGTCATTAATCACTTCATCATCATAAAAAACACCAAAAGGGAATTTATATAGTCTCAAACCTTGTGGTACTATTCTTAAAGATATACATTGATTTAAATAAGCAATGCCCATTTGTAAGGTTTTCAATTTAAAAGTCTTTTTTCCAGTTGAAATATTAAATCCTTTAATGAGCAAGCCCCCCAAAAAAATCATTGTCATTAGCACTATCCATTGTTGAACTATTATTTCCAGCAAAACAATACTGTTTAGATAAAAGATTGGCAAACTTTATATTGAAATCAACGTTACTTTGTCCTCTTTCACCTCACTCTTGCAAAGTGTGCACACTGTTATGAAGAACATTAAAGTTACTATGTCCAGCGCCAGAAATATTATGTAGATTTGCAGTACCTTGAACCAGATTTGCGTCACCATTGTTTAAACAGTTCACACTACACTGCTGGCCCAAACGAGTATCCAATGGTATAGAACCAGAAGAAACAGTCAAATTGGGGCTCTGTTCACTCACCACCATGTATCCTTGTTGCTGCAACCCCGAATCTCCTGCCACCTGACCCGCTTGGCCAATCCTGTAACCGGTTCCCAGATTCTCATCATGGGGGTGTTGAACACTGGAACTTGCCTGTGTACTCACTAAATGAATGCCATTTTGATGAGAATGCGACTGAGAACCCACAAAAGACTGGCCAGCGGTATTCAATGAGTAGTTCTCTTTTTGTGAAAACAGTTCAATTAATTTTGTCAACTCCCCTTTGAGTTTCAAAACCTCGTGTCTCAGCTGTTTAACTTCCGCATTGGCATCTTCAGTTACCACAGTGCCCAAATGATTGAACTCGTCTAGAGTATCCATGATGTGGTGAATAACGGATAGTAAAAGTATGGTAAAACATAAACATATACTGAGAACACTAACCACGCCAAGAATAAAACCAGTAAAAACACTCAAAAATGTAAAGAACTATCCATACCACCACTATACGTACTGCAATGATATACACTAAATAATTTTAATAGTATTAAGCACTTTCATCTCATTACAGAAACTTCATCAGAATACAAAGCATCACATTAACTTTTCCATTTAAATAAATGTCATTAGTGATATCATTAATTTCATCATCAAATTTAAAATCCATTTAAACCTTCTAAATGAAATTAAAGTGATAGATCCACATAAAATGTAATACACACTAAGAAATAGATGCAGTACCTTAACCCATAATATGCACATTTCCCATAGAGTAAAATTTTTATATAAAATACATTGTCTATAATACTTTATAATTTATTTGCTCTTTCCATTAGCATAGAGGCAATTGATATAGTATCATTTAGACCAGGGGGAACATTGCAGCTAACTTGAGCTGCCAATGTGTATCCTTTTTTTTTTAAATATTTTCCAGTCACCTCCTCTAGGACTCACCTTAATTATGTCCAAAAATCCCAAACATAAATTTTATAAATCCCATACAGGAAAGTAATGTTTATACAGAGCATTGGTTAATTTCTTATTCTTTATATCATTATTATGTTCATAGATTCTGTTTTTTAACATACATTCTGTTTTACCTACATAAAAATAGGTACATATCATACAGACTGCCAAATAAATCACTCCAGTAGTGCTACAATTTCCCTTCTTAAAAAATACTTTACTCTTCAAACAGTTATCCAGATCTATGCTACCTGCCTTAATAATTTATGGAACACTGTGCACACATACCACATGCTATGGTTCCTGAACTAAACCTGTTTGTCCCTTTCAATTTAATTTCAAATAACTTTTTTAAATTCATCCCAGCTTTGTTGACAAACATAGGTCTTTCACCCACCCTCATAAATATATCATTACTGGTTCTAAAAATGTATGGATAGTTCTTTACATTTTTGACAGTTTCAAAGAATGCTTGATCCTCCAAATGGAAAACTGCCATAATTCAACCCATCTTCAAAGGCCAGGATTTATAGCTAATCCCAGAATCTATAACCCAGTAAGTTTGCCAGTTGTATTTTGTACTTTTGCCTAGCAATGTAGATGCTACATGTATAACAGTGATATGGAATGTACAAATAAAAATGATTAATCATATTCCGAGGTACTTTGCATCAAATCTGGTCCATGCATGAGTAGAAACTAGTGCAAGCCATCAAAACCTCCCTCACTCATAAATCCCTACTTGCTCACAGATTTCAAAATCTAGCAAACTTCCACCATCCTGAAAAGTCATTTAGTAGGTAAGCACCATCAGATAGAGAAATAGTCCAGCAATGAAACAAAAAACCTGTAATCAATTAAAGAAAAACACCAAATGCCAGAAATACATATCCATATCTCAAATGCATCGCTAAGTATGCATAGAAATAATAATAAAAGAAAAATAACAAAAGAGAAATCAGGACTGTGGCACAAATGAAATGTACTATATGATAATAAAACACTAAAAACTCAAGTTTAAGAACATTGCCTCATCAAGAAGAAATAAAGTATAACTTCCACAATGAAAAGTATAAAACAGTATAGGAAGACAGAGTAAGTGTGTAAGGTAAAGCAAACATAGTTACCATAGGAACAGAGAGCTACTACTTTGCACTAGGAGACAAATTACAAACACATACAAATTCAGTAGAAAGATTCTGCCAGGCATTGTTTGGCCTTAGATGCAAATTTGAAGACACAGTACTTGGGCATAAAACACAACACAAATGCAAATGCATATGAAAATAGAAATAAAGCATACATAAAAAGGACCATATAACCCCAATTAAATAAAAACAGTAAACATACCACCTGCTAAACCAAATAAGAAAAACTGATTGGGGTGGGCAGGAGCCTTACTAATTGGGTCACAGTTATAATTCTTAGACTCATAAGGACATGCCATGGAAAGACAAAAAAAATGTGAAAATGCCAGTGAACAGTGAATGTAGAACCTCTCTATCTCTGTTTTCTTTTAAAGTTGTTTTTTTTTTTCTTTCTGCAGGAGAGCAAGCCCCCTGCACTCTCTAATGTGTGTGTTTGTGTGTGGGGGGTGCAATCCTAAATGAACAGATATATTATAACTTATCTAAAAATCACCAGACCTCAGAGAAAAGGAAATACTCAGTAGAAACAGCAATCCTGGACTCTGTACATGCAAGCCTACATTTTTGCTCAATCAGTTTTGCTGCTCCAAGACTCGTACTAATGAGTATCAAATGCTTAGATATTTTTTCATTTAATTATAGGTAAGATTACCTTTGTAATTATTTTATGATGCAACAAGAATATCACCAGCTAAGTCAACTTTAAAAATGGTGAGCTGATCAGTGCTGCCTACATACATGTCTTTTAGTTCTTGCAGTTACCACCAAAATTATTGCTCTTGTCAATATTTTTGAGATAATTTTACCCAGAAATCAGTACACATCTTTATTAAGCACTATGATATGGATATGCAAGACTCTCATTTGGGCACACACATCTGCCAGAACTCAGCTTGAGCTACTGTGTAGTGTTAACACTGACTTGTAAACTAGACTGTATAAAAGCACAGAACTCTTTGCCAGATAAGTCCCTTAAATGACTGCTCTGAAACATTTAGACCAAAATTCTGTATAATTAAAATGTTATAATCCTCCACATGCATCAGATAGTTAAAACTGGTAAAGGAACTATTTTACATTAAAATATACTACAAGATGTATAATTTGCAAACTGCAAAAAATATGGGTGCCCATTTTCAAGAACAACAAAGCAAACCATTCCAAGCAAAAATCCTAAACATTCTGGAGTTTGTTGCATATTTGATAGCTGTACATATGTCTTCCCATTGTTCCTTTGTAGTCATTATGCAATATCTTACATGCTCTAATTGTCCCTTTTTAACAGCAGTTTCTGTTCTAGATTCAGCAAAAAGTCTACCAGAGCAGGTCTTCAGCTTAAGATTACCCCATCCTTTTCTTTTTGCCTACACTCTGATATCAATCCCTGATAGGGAGGCAATCTCTAGCCTTCAGTCCAAATGTCTTCTGGGCCTCTTTCCATTCTATTACCTTTCCCTGTCTAGTTATTTGCTCCCAGTACCTTGGTAACTTTGTCAGTTTTCTCCAATAAACTTAGCCTGTTCTCTGTACCCATAATTGCAGTCATCCCTATCAGTAAAATCGCCTTTCTCTATTCTTCTGGTGGCTTTGTTTTTAAAATATTTTCTACTACTTTATGAATATAATATTCTGTGTGTCTATAATTATTCTACCTTAAGGATCTGCATCCAAAATCTCATCCTTTTTTATTTCTTGAATTTTCCTCCTGCTTCATTACCATGCATTTCTACTTTGAATTATAACCTTCTTCTTGTGTTATGTATATGACCCTTAATTGTTTAGCTGTAAAATATTGCTTCAAATCAGATAATCCTAAACCACCTTGTTCTGTTGGAAGACTCAACCTATCCCACTTAACTCTTGCCCTCTTCCCATCCCAGATAAATTCCTTCAACCCTTTATTAGTTGCTGTCCACAACCTCTCCTCTGGTTAATATAAATATGTCTGACCTATATATAAAACTAAAGGGACTAAAATATTTTAACTGCTTGTATCTTACTATCCATATCCATAAACAAGAGCTTCCATTTTCTTAGTTTTTGTATTATCTTTTGTTTAGAATCTTCCCACTTATCCTTAGCTGCCATAAAGGAAACATTTTAAATCCATACTCCAAAATTCTTCATCTTACCTCGTCCTCATAAATATGGATACTTCTAAACCAGTTCATATGGATACATAATTTATGGTTATAGCCTTTATTTTATTTTCATTAATTTTACACCCCCAAAAAACTTGAACGGTTTCAGAATGTTCCACAACAACGAGACATTCTTTTCTGAATTTATCAGGTACAACATAATGTCATCTGCATATAAAGACAACTTTTCTTCACTACCGTACCAATTATATCCTTGAATTTCTGAGTCTCTTTTTTTGTCAATGGTTGTAAATATAAAACAAATAAAAAAGTGGAAAGAGGACATCCTAGCCTTGTTCCTCTGTTCAGACACAACTTATCAGAGAGAACCCCCCCCCACAGACACACACACACACACACATGCACGTTAATTCTTGACTCCAGTATTTCATATATTAACCTTGTTATTGTAGCATGAATGCAAATGCTTCATTGCTCTACTCATAAAATCCCAGCTAACTCTGTTGAATGTTTTTCTCTGCATCAAGACCCACTAACAATGTTATTTTCTTACATTCTGCTTCTCCCTGGATCATCATTGTTCTATTAATGTTGTCAAATGTATACCTTCCCTCTACAAAACCACACTGATCAATATCTATCAATTTTGGCAACACTCTTTGCCATTCTTTTAGCTAATAAAGACATAACCACTTTATAATCATAGTTTAAAACTGACTTTGTTCTATATGAAGCTAGGTCTGCTGGGACCTTACAAGCTTAGATATTACAGCCACTACAGCTTTCTTCCAAGATGTTAATGCTTTCCCTCCTTTTAAAATACTTTTAAACAAAATCTTCCAGGTCTTTATCACTTTCTCCCCTCCTTCCAAACTTTCACAGGAATACCACCTGTTCCTGAAAGATTGATTATGCATCAATGATTTATCTAATCTCTTCCTGTCTTAAATGTTAATTATTGAGCCACATCTACCTCTAACCTTGGCATAATTAAGTCTTCCATACATATTTCCATTTGTGCTCTATCATAATTTCTAATTGCTCTGCTTAAACATCTTTTCATACAGTTACCAAAATATGTCTAGTACATCTACAGAATTTCTGGTTGTTTTTCTTGTTATAGACTCCCTTAGTTTAGAAACAACCCCTTCTGCTTTCTGTTGCCAAATTCATTGTCCTAAAAGTTTTTTTGCCTCTGGAGTTATTATAAAATAAAATATTTCTTTACAGTAATCTTTCTAAACTCATTCATATTATTCACATACTCCCTTATTTTCTCTCTAGCACTCTGCAGTTGCAGTTCTTCTTATTGTATGAGATTTCTTTTCTTCTGCAGTACTTTAACTGTCATCAGCTCTTCTAAATAAGTTGTATTATTTCTTAACATATCGCTTTCACTTTTATTTCTACCCTATTTTTAAACTCCATTTCATTTATCCCACTCACTAGCTATAACCTCTGAAGAAATGTCTATCTTCCATAAAAACTCTTAAATAATTTCCACTGTCCATTTCTTAAATTCCTCTCATTTTATCCAGTAGTTAGAAAACCACTAGCATCACATTTTTACATTACACTGCAGTTAATATCTTAGTGTTTATTGGTGCATAATCAGAAATTGTTACTGGATATGTCCGAAATCTTTCACTTAAATGCACATGTTCTTTTGAAATATAATTTCTGTACAGTCTAGCCCAGTTTTTATCCATTGGGGAATAATACATAAATTATCTCTGGATTTCCAACCACTGAATTCACGTCTTCCATACAAATATTTTGATAAATCTCCTCAGAAATCTACTCTCTTTTTGATATTTCCCTTCTAGGTCCCTCATAAACACCCCCACTATTGCAAATAAAGTTCCATTATCCACCTACAATTAATATTCCCTGCTAAAAGCTGATTATTCCTCCCAAAATGTTCTTAAGTTCCATAATAGCAGTTTTTAGTGGAATATAATTAGTTTCCAGTGTAATCCTCCTACCTTGCAGTAGTCCCTTACTACCACAAATTTGCCATTATTATTTTTTCACTTTCCAACACAGCTCCAAAAAACTAAATAACAAATTGCAAGACACACCACGCTGAGACTATTAACATTAAATGTTTTTTACAAATGCAAAGATTTTAGTTTTATATATTTGACTTGTATATAAGGTGTATGTATATACACATATTTGTACAATTCCTTTTAGGATGTATTTTGTTTTTAAGAATGTCTTGATTTTATACAGGCATTTATTTAATTATTTTCTCATCTCCTATTTGTTCATTCTAGTCATGTGCTTTTTTATTTCTGTATGTATGGATGAGTTTGTTGTTTGTCACATTTTTTTCTGAAGAAGTTTGTTGGTCATTAAAGTGAATGAAAGCACTAAAAGCTTTGGTCGGTGTGTCTTGCAATTTATTAATTATTATTTTTTTCGTCTTTTATCACTATTGGAACTCCTCTAGCAATTAGTATAATTATTCCCCTTTTCTGCAAAATATCCTTTTTAAATCATTACTGTATCAAATTCACATGCTCATTTCTTTCCAAATATGTCTCCCATAGCATTGCTGTTTGCACTCTGCATTTCTTAATGTAATTCACTACACTTTCCTTTTTGCCTATACTGTAAGGCCATTTACATTCCTTCCAAGATAATATGGAGAGCTTACCCATAATAAGAAGTTATTGTTCACATCTATTATACATGACAGATTTGAGAAAGTGTATTTCCAACTTTTTTGTTACATATACACACACTAATGTTTGGCAGACTGATCTTTTATGCAGTTGTTTCTTGTCCTCTCCATTTGAGCCTATTGTCATAGTTTAAATATTTTTTGTTACTATGAAATCCCTCAAACAAAAAGCTAAATACATTTTCAGGATCCCCATAACATGTTAGATTAGGACAAACACCAAAACTATGTATATCTTCAAGAAAAGAAGTTTACCCCCCTAATAGGAACAATTGTCCCATATTAACAGCTGCACCCACAGGCATTACCTGACCTAAAGTTAAGGTTACTGATGCTAAAGACCATGTTTCAGCCTGTGCTTCCACTTACATTAATTGTTGTCTATTCTTGTCTTATCAATATCCCCATCCAAGATGTAAATACAGCTTGTAAGCTTTCTGAAAACATTAACTTTTAGTCCTAAGAAAAAGTAAACTGGCTATCTTTAAATAAAACCAATTCCATTAAATGCATTGAAGTATTAAGGATACTAGGGAATCTGCTATCTCTTATTCACTTCCAATAATTTTGAACTTTATTTTCCTTTGAAATGCCTACCCTTCTACCTTTAAATTTTGCATTTCTATCAGCAAAAAAAAATGCTCAGAACTCTCAAGATTATTTGTTTGCACCTGCAGACAGTTCATCTCCATGGGAGCATGGTCAGCAATGAGAAAAAAAAAAACAGCTTACAACTCTGCAAATGCATGAATGAATCTTTGTCAGTTTCACTCAGAACAGACTGTATAACTGCTTTCAGTTGCAGACTTTTTGACTCCTAGTAAGCATTTGCTAATTGAGAAAAATAAGCTAATATCACTGCATATGCAAGAAACCTAGCACGTCTCATGCATTTCATAATTGTGTCATATATTTCTAGCCTACTTGCCCACAAAACGACTTGATTATATATTAAGCCAAGGGCATTAATCAAGACATTCATCTTTGCAAGTATAAGAGAAAATATCTCAACTCTACAAATAATATTTTAAGTGCCCTTTTACACCCCTCCACCTTCCCATCAGTCAAAGATGGCAGACTATTAATTTAAATTTGCTTTTTTCCAGTAGTTCTTCTCTTAGTACATTGCACAGCCTATATTTCTTAAAACTAAAAAGTACTTGTTTACTTTAATATCTTTATCACATACAATCACATAAAAGCCTCCCCCACCCCCAGAAAAAACTGACTACATACTACACAAAACTGCTTTACTATATAACATGCAGTTTATATCATGAAAAGATTTATACAAATACTATTAAGAACAAAAATAGTTTTACTTACAGTTACTTGTTTTTTCCCTTTTAGTGTTCTTCTAAACATCAGTAATATAAAATGGGTAAATATCAAAAAAGTTCAGTCTTTCTCAGCCACTTTTTCTTGCAAAGCCATTTTTCTCAAATGTGATTGATGCTTTATAATCTCATATTTATTCACTAATTTCATTTCAGTGGTGCTGTTGTTCTTCATGTTCATTTCCATCTCCCAACACCACACTCTTGTTCAAGTCCTAGGTATTCCTGATTCTTCTAGTCAACTATTGTGCTTTTTTTTCCATCAAGCATTTTCCTTTGGAACACTAGAAAAGGTTGTGCAGTTAAAGTCACTCTATGAGCTTTATTGTCAAGAATGAGAAGCAGAGTCCCATTCTGTTTGATGGTTCACTTTTTGTTGGATAAACATTTATATTTCCTCCTTGCCTGTTCTGTGTCAAAAATGTCTTTGATCCTCCAGGAAAAAATATTTTGAAGACAGCTGAAAACATCAGCTTGAATCTCACACCTGCCTCTCAACCTCCCCTGATTACTGTGATAAATGTTGTTCTCTTCTGCCTACTGTACAATGAATAATAATTTTCCACAAACAATCGTCTGTCTCCAATTTTAATACTTTTCCATTATGCCACAGTTTTCTCAAGATCAACTCTTTCTGCTGATATGATTGCATCTTTACTAATAAAGGTTTTGGTTGCTTTTCTATGGCTAGGTTTGGAGCATACACTCTATGTGCTCTTTTAATTAACAAATCTTGCTGTGGAATACAATTTCAGTTGTTTATTTGTTCTTTCATAAAATTAATGCAGTCTATTATTTCCAGTTTCTGTGGTACAGCAAAAATTCTCAGGTTTTCTCTGTGCACTCTGTCTTCTAACTCTACCATTTTTTGAAACTGCTGTTCTTAAGACGTCTCATAATCAGCCAGCTTTTTCTTTAATTCATCCTCTGATTTTTGAAGTTTTATCTTTTCCTCTAAAGATATAGTTAAAGCTTCATCTATTCCCCAGTCTTTTGTTAACTTAGCTGATATACTCATTCAATTTTTAATTTATTTTAATCACCTCTGAGTGCATTTGATTTACCTTTTCCTCTAAATTGCTGGAAGCCATCTTTTGTACCAAAGCTGAAGCTTGAACTGCTTTTTACTGAACAGCTGCAGGAGTTGTTTCCATTCAGTGTTTACTCTTCATGTTTTCTAGTTCATTTTCTTTCAGGTTCTCTAATTTTTTTCTTTGCTGGCATCCAGACAGTGTTCTTACTAGCCAGAAAATGAATTTTAGTCAAGCTGTCAGAATCAAGACCTCTTATTACTCAGTTTCTTTTTATCACTCTGAGAGAGCTGAAATTAAACTGCTGATCAGTGTGCAGCCATATTGAAGTCCATAAATAACAAATGTCTTGATGAAAATTGTTCTTGTACAGTGGGGGAAGCCCTTAGACAGAAAGTGGAATATTCTTACCATAATTTATGCTAATACAGACAGGAAGAAAATGTGTGTAATGAGACAGCTACTAGCAACACTAATCATTTTACTGTAGGTTTTTTTCATCCTTAGATGTAATAGTGGGATGTGAATCACAAAAAAGAAATCTAATTTTACAGGAAAGCAGATTATTTGGTTGAAAACTGCAATGAGCAGAAACACAGAAGGATGACAGGGCATGAAAAAGTAAAAGTAGCTGTGGGACTTTATCAAGCAGGGAAAGGCAAATGGATAAAAATGATGCTTCAGAGGAAGGAGGCCATGAAGCAGGAATTGACAACCAGCCTGATGAAAGAGAGAATCAACAGGGTACCAATCAGAAGATGAAAGCCTGGAGAAGAATGAAAATTGATTAGATAAAAAAGCCAACAAGGAGGCCAAGAAAGGTAATTCAACATGGAAAAATGAGAATGTAGACCTCAAAACTACATGAAGATATTAGAGCAGAAAGGAAAGAGAATTTAAGCTGTATCTGAAGGAATACTGAAGGCAATGGAAGAAATACAGACGAGAGAAGAATTAGAGAGGTGTGGGTCTATTTTTATATGAAAGGGGGTGTAAAAATGAAATTGTTAATGAGAAGATTTAAACAGCAGAAAAAAGGCTAGGTTAGAGGAATTAAAAATGGTAAAAGAGTGATTACAGAGTAAACAGTCAAGGTATATGTGAGATTTTTTGTTTGTCTGTTTTTATAGGGATTTGTATCAGAAGGCAAGTTTAGGGGAGGGTCTGGGACGAAGAAAAATGACCTAGATTCATGGGACAAAGAATTCCATATCAAGAAAATAGTAGTGGAAGAGGTATCAGCAACAGTGAGCTATATGAAGGATGAGAAAGCTGGAGGACCAGATGGGTTTTCATAGGCTGATACTAGGCAATCGTTCTGCAAACTATTATATATGTAGTGAATGACCACATAATAAAAAAGGGTGAGAATCAAACCCTGTACTTTGTGTCTGTGAGGTAAACATCTTAATCATTATGCCAAACTCCCCTCCCAATGATTTTACAAAATGATGGCTATAGCACTTGGTGGGGTACTAGCACAGCTGTTTGATGTGATATTGATGAGTTAAGAAATGACAAACTGTATGAGGGAAAGGATAGTTATTTTTTTTGTCAAACGTAAGGGGAACTCTAAAGATCCAGCTAATATCTGCCCAAATTCTCTATACAATACTGATATTAAAAATAATGTCTAGGGTTTTAGTGACTAAGCTAAAGAATAAATATGTAAGGTGATTGAAGAAACACAGGTGATCTTTGTGAAGGGAGGTAGCTTTCAAATTTTGTAAAATGGGTGAGAAAGAAGAAAGTGGCAAGGCCGAAGTCAATAATGGGTATCCATGAAAGCCTTTGACACTATCAGCTGAGATTCTTATTTGGTGTATTGAAAAATGTTCTTGGGGTATGGCATCGGTTACACGGAAAGATAGCAACACATTATTCATGAGATTTTCAAATCAAACACAGGTCATATTTAAATGAAAGGGTTTTGGATTACAGTGAATGAATCTGTATCAAAGTGGATGGATTTAGTGTAGGGAATCTGGCAAGAATGCTAGTTTTTCCAAGAGTTACTTCTCTTGGTGATGGAAATCCTGGCATAAAGGTTGAGGTATTTGTTTTAGGTGGGGAAAAGTGGAAATAAATAGCAATAATATGTCTGCTGATTAGTCCATACTACTGTTAGAAGATGCAAGGGCATGTTACCAGGTATTCTGGACATATTTGAATGTTTGGGGTAGAATATGGACTGCATTCTTACCCAGAGAATTCAATAGTTATTTGGATAAGTAAGGAAGTGAAGGGCAATTTAGGTATCCTGCGTTCCATGACAGTTGGCAAATATCTGGGTTCCTAGGTGTAAATATCCGGGTGTCTAGGTATAGCTGACAGTAGAGAAATACAGAGGAACTGGAAAGGGTTAAAGAATACACTCAGTTGTTGGATGAATGTGTGATAAGGGTATGGCCACTGAGAGAGAAATTATGTAGTGAGAGTGTTAGTGCTTCTGCTGGTATTCTATATGATAAGAGCGTCAAGCTTCTTATTGAGGCACTAATGATTAACACAGTTCACACAATCATTAGTGTGAGGTTACTGACTTTGTCCTAAAAGGTCAAGGCTAACAGTATCTTGGAGCTGTCTCCTTACCTCCAGATGCAGCAGACTTGGAGTTGGTATATACAATTAGTAGGGGTGTGGAGGTATCACCCCCAATGTGGGATGCAAACGCCTTCTTCATGAGATTTTCTTACCAAACGCAGGTCATATTTAAGTGACATCATTTTTTTTAAATTACAGATATGTTTCATGATCACAAAAAAATCAGTACTTTGTCAGTGGATAGAATGAGACATGTGGCCATGCCCTCAATGGTTTGCCTTAATGGATACTGAAAGAAACTGTGATAAATTAATCTGGAAAAGTATAGGATGATGGATTAGTAAAAAGCACATGAGGATGAACATGAACTTATGTGGTAGGGTCATACCAGATTTCCTGAGGTATGTGACAGCAGTGAACATGAAAAAGAAGAAAGAAGGTGGTTGTCAGGAGAGGGTCAAGAAAAATGCAGACATTTTCTCAAGATCTGTTTAGAGAATAAGGTGTTTGTGTGAGATATAGAGAATACTGCTTTGTCACAAACTGTGGAATGTGAGCTATGTAAATGTATAGTGGAAAGCTGGACAGTTTGAAAATAGCATGGTACAGAATTAAAGATAAGGAAATTGAGACTTATCTTTCATTCCAGGCTTCTAAGGAAAAGTTTGACTTGAAGAAGGTGACTGGTTAGTTTATAGAGCTTAAGTTATAAAGGTAAGGAATGCTGAACTGAAAGGTGGGAACAGGACGTGAGCAGTGGGGAAGAGTGGGCCAATGACAAGTAATGATGGGGAAGAACAGGAGGACTAACAAATAAGTGTGACTTAAGAAAAAGCTAGGGGAGAGGTGCAGTGAATGATTTGTCTGCTTTATGGCATAGGCAAACTACACAGTTATACAAGCAGGCTTATATTTGGATGAAAAGATGGAATGTTCATTGGAAACTAACAACTGTAGGACTGGTTTATGATATGCAAATAAAGCTGATGCACAGGAGGAAACTGAAAATGAAGGATTCTGGGATACAGTTATGCTAGATGAATGCAGTGACAAACAGCTTCTGTATGTGATGGTCTTGCTACAAAATGAGAGGGGTCTGGGTTATACTCAGGGATATATGGAAGGACACAGAAGACAGAGGTCAAATGGTATTGGTCTCTGGTTACAACGGAGTCATCAACTACTAAAAAGTGAAAGGCCATGCATTTGGGGTAATAGAGCATGCAGAGGTTGAAGAAGTGGAAGCTGGGTAAAGATCTGAAGGGGATCAATGCAGTAGGTGATTGGAGGATAGATAGGGTATTCATTAATGAGGACTGGTTGAAGAAAAGGGATTGTGATTTAAAGAAAGCTGTTGAAACAGTACTGGCAGAATTGTAGAAAGAAGAGGGTTAGTTCAGTAAGACGGGTGTTTTAGGCTACATTAGGGAATGGAGAATCTGGACATGGGAGTTGCTAAGACAATAATGTCACACAGATGCTAAGAATGTAAACGTTTGTCGATTCCTACTATTTTCCATGGAAAACTCTCTTTTCTCATTCTTTATAACATGGGGCATGAGCCTTTTTATGTTGATTTGATTACAGTTATTCGCTTTTTAGTCATATGAAAGTTTGTATTATGTAAAACTGCAAAGCATTTTCTAATACACTTTTCACCTAAACCCCTACATGTAATATCAGGGGTATCTTTCATTCCCAACACACCCTACTAACTCCAAAAAGTAAACTCTATTGCACTGATCATGCATTCTTCATCCAAGCACCAAATTAATGGACTCCATTCCTCTTTCAATCCAAGATGCCCAAAAGTACTCACTTCAGACAACTGCAGTTTTATCCATGTTTTGACTTTGTAAACTGCTTCTTGAATTAAATGCTGTAGCATATTTTTGCATCTGTAAATGTGTATGTTTTATAGCAGACTCTTTTATCTTTAAATATGCTTGATTCATTTCTTATGTGATCCTATTCACCTGTGCTGTACCTGCAAATGGCCCACTGAGATCAGTGCACTACCCTGGTTTGTTTGTGTCTTTCGGGTTTTCCCGGTTAGGGGTCGCCACAGCGGAACTCTGGTCCGCTAATGATTGGCAGTAGAGTTTTACATGCTGGCTTGCCGAGCCTAATGCACAACCTTCAACGAAGGAATGCCTGTTCACACATGTCACCACACAGAAGACGCTCTAACTGAGAGTCGAACGGGCAATGTCTAACTGTGAGGTGACAAACAAATATAAATAAATAGATAGCTAGATACAAAATGAATAAATATGACTGATTCTTTCTTAGACCATATCCTGTTCATGCAATCATCTAATCAATTAACAAACCAGTTCATGAAAAAAACTGGTTCTGAAAGATTCTGTGAAGATGTACACCAAAACGACTAAGTCCCTAAGTTTTTTTTTTACTCTATATATCTTTATTAAGGTTATCTGATATGCCTGCTGCTTTCTACAAATTATTTTAATGAAGCAGGCTTTCTAATTCTAAACAGCCTTATGAACAGTAAATCTGTAATGTGGCAATTAGTGTTTCTGCTTCACAGTGGTTGGTTCAGTGGTTGTACTCTGTCAAAGTACCTTCTGTGCGAATGCAAAGCTTAACTGTCCTTTGTCGGTCCACATGGGTTTTCTCCAGATTCGATCAGTCACATTTCTACACCATCAAGAGGTACCACTTTCACATCTTTGAAATAGATAGGTGCCAAGTGTAAACCATGGCAGGATAATGCTATTAAACACTAGAATAGTAAGCTATATTTGTATGTATGGTTGGGACTACAGTTTATTTTGAAATAGTCACACTCTTTTCTGAACTACTGATTTGCAATAGTGTCAGTGGAGGGGCATCTAGCCAAATTAGTGAGCTATCCTCATAACTTTCACTGCAGCCCAAACATAGCAGTTGGAGGCACGATTACATTTTTCTTAAATGTATATAATCTATTACCTCTCTTACTGTAGCCTTTCGGATTAGCTGTCCCTCATGTAGTGCTTCCTTGTAGTAGACTTTTTCTGGTAAGTTCTCAATATTCATTTTCAGCATCAGGTTACAAGTTGTCTTATTTTGCCTGGCAGCAATTGCTCACTCATGTACACCAAATAACTTTTGTTAGCTCCAAGAGAAATACAAAAACACATATGATGTCATAAAAAAATTATAAACAAGAAATAACCTTCAAGGTTTTAACAGTCATTAAGGTAAATGTAACGTCTAAAAGGAACAGTCTAAAAATCCATCATATTTCATGTTTGTTTATTCCTAGAGAAAGGACTGGCCTTAGACCAATTGGATCTATATGGTCAAATAGGGCCCTGCTCTCAGAGGGAGTCTCACAGTAGGACTTAGGGTCACTATGCCTTATGCAGTTCATAAGACTTGGCTGAGAGACAGTAGAGCAAAGTGCAAGACATGTTCATAACCGTAATGTTACGTCTGCAGTACCTACAAGTATAGTTAGGAAATGTAGTCTGTTCTACTATCAGGGATTGTAGTAGTGTCTAGTCTAGTACTAATACAGCAGTTTCTCACCACTAATATTACTCAAAATATTAGCTACCTATGATCCCATAGTAGTCAGTTACTGTTGCTGAGTGCACAACAGGGATTTCATCCAAAAACTACTGAGACTGGATTGACCATTTGATTCATAGTTAAGTACTGCTGGTGATTCCATGCTGGGCGTGGAAAGCAAACCCATATTTTTGTCTGTGACTGACAGAGTTGTTTTCTGTTTTAAGAAATCTGCTTGACTTGATGTTTTTGTTCTGTATGAGAGATAGATACTTAAATTATCTAGGTTGCATATTTCACATGTTTTTTTTATTGGTTAATTGTCTCTTGAGTGATACGTAAATACACAGAGAATATCTGTCCCTTTGTCTTTTGCTGAAAAGATTTAAAGCATGCAGAAACTAAAGTACTGCTGATGATTCCCTGATGGGTGAAAAAAGTTAACCTATGTTGTTGTCTGCGACTGATTTAGCTGATTTCTGTTTTACTTACTGTTATGCCCCTGCACTGCCCAGTAATCAAGGAGCCTCATTCCTCACCACTAGCACCAGTGAGGGATGTACACATTGAGATGATGACAAGTACACACACAGTAAAGTACAATTTCCCTTAAGAGCACATAGAGATCACAATCAGTCTGGAGGCTGGTTTCTCTCTCTTTCTCCAGATTCACAATAAGACTCCCCACTGCCACAACTATAGGGTTGAGATCTCAGATGAGTGGCCAAGACAAAACCTCCAGCACCCTGTTTGTTCAACCAGTGCTTCATGTCCTTGCCCAAGTGGCCGACACACACACTTTGAGACTTGATTTATATAAAAACACAAACACACACCTGGAAAAGGCTGGCACAGATTTACTAGCTATGCCACTTCTGCCCAGACTTTAAGGTAGTACCAGCTGCCATCAGCCACTACTTATCAACTACTTTTACAGCCATTACCAAAGGGTGCCCAATCTTACTGTTTAATGTTACTATCGATCCAAATGGTAGCCTGACCAAGAGCAAGGCTATTTAGGGGTGGCCTGTACAGTGTCACCAAATACATATGCAAGTACTCTAAGAGCTTAAATATCTCTAAACGAACCAGTCACAAAGATAGGTTTAAATATATTTAATAATAAATAATAAAAGAACAAGACAATACTCAATCAACATAGTAAATACAGAGTTCAGAATCACAGGAAATATTTTAAAACATATTACAGGAGAATGTCAAATAAAAACAGAAAACATTTAAACTAATCTTTACTATATTCATATCTCTAAAAGAAACTATGCCCTAAATAACTTACTCACAGAGCAAGGCAAATGTAGTGCTGATGATGAGTGGATGTTTCTAGATCCAATACAAGATACAAAATGCACAGACTTTCTCTGAGAGAGTTCTTAAGTTAATAATCAATATTACTGCTGGGTTTACTTGGATGATATCACTCTTTGTCACATGCCTTCAATTCCCAGGCTAACAGAAACCTAACAAAATTTAATATTTCTCTGTAAAAAATACATATCTCTCAGATGTTTGCCTAGAACTGGAAATTGTAAAACAATTAACACTTTTACATTTGAAACCTATTAATTATTTCTGTTTCAACACAATAGAAAGATACTTCTAGCTCTAGACATCATGTCTCCTTACTGCCTGCAGTAGCTAACTTTTATAGTACATCATAAAACACTTTTAATTTCAACTTATTTTCTTGAAGTTTTGCAAGTTAACTCTGTATGTTCCAGCTTCTACTATTAAAACATACATTTGCACAGGTATACAGTTTATTTACATTTCTGTTCTTTTCCAGTAGGGTACACTGTGATTACATTTTTGAAGCTCAGTACATAACATACAGCTCTCTAACATTTGTAGGACAAGCATATGAATCATATTACTATTCACAAATGACATATGATTATTTGCAAAATTCCAGATAGCTGGGCTAGCAGTGTCACATTTCTATATAAATCATATTAATATTTTTAAGTGACATATAATTATTCACAAAATTCCAGATAGCTGGATTGGCAGTATTTCTCTGGTATCACACCTACTTCATTTTGTTTTCTGTTTTAAGAAATCCACTTAGCCTAGTGAGAGATAAACACTTAAATTATCTAGGCTGCACATTTCACATGTTTTTTTTTCCATTGGTTAATTGTCTCTTGAGTGATACTTAAATACACAGTGAATTTCTGGCCCTTTGTCTTTTGCTGAAAAGATTTTAAGCCTGCATAAACCAAAGCACTGCTGGTGATTCCCTGCTAGTGTTTACCACCCACTCTCCCCTTTATTGATCTGCTTTTAAACCTTGTTATTTTAAGCTGCCCACCCTACTGTAACTTCAGCTTAATAAGATCCTTCCTTTCTACACTGCTGTTAATATATTGAATTATTTACTTGTCTTTCCTTGTGCATGTATTTAAAAAAATGCATTTTGCCTCTCATTGTCTTTTCTACTCATTTACTTGATCTGAATTCATTATCTAGCGAGTTGTTGGATAACATAGTATATTTTTACACTCTAGCAAGCAATTGTTTTACATCAAGAGGTCAGTGGATTTTCCATCTAGTGCACTGGAAGGCAGCCTGGTCTGTTTAGGTTGGGATAACACTTGAGATTTCTACATGTAGTTTTATTGCCTGGAGGGCTTAGTAATCAGCTTATCTTGATTTTAGTGCCTTTGTAAATTCTGTAGAAACTGCTGCTTTAAGTAATTAATTGCACTGGATTAAATTGTATCTGTAAGTTGTAGGGTTTTTCTATGTAGTTTGTGTGGTCTTCTTACACTTAGGCTCCAAAGCAGCCATTCTATATTAAGAAGGTGTTTTTCTAGACCCTTGTGGCAGACGTCTGCTGATCTAACCTGTCTGAGTTGGGGATTGCTGGTGAAAGGCTTATTGTATGCTTTCCTTATTGGTAGTTAGCTTAAAACTTATATCTCTTTGCTCATATTTAAGCCTCACTTTTGTGCAGTGCTGCTCTTCACTCAGCAGCAGTTAGCAGTACCCTGTATAGATGCAAAAGCCTAGAAGCTCAGTTTTCCCTAAACAGCTGTCAGTGAAACCCTTCCAAGCTTTTCTGCTGCTCTAGGAGCAACTCAGCTCTGCACTTTGCAGCATTGCCTTATTGATCAACCTTAGCCTACACAAAGTATAGGTCCCTGTTGTAGTCTAGGCACTACCAGCACAGTCCTGTCAAATTAACCCATTCCCTTCCTTAATATACCATACAGTAAGAGCCTGCTATCATAGACAGGCAGTTTCCCATCATCTCTCTGGCCAGCCTAATAGACATGGGCATCCTGAGGCAATGTAGCAATTGTCTCATGTATACTGACAACTACTTATGCCTGAAACAAATACTTTATGAGAGAGATAAAGTTACACTATGAAATTGGAGATGAGACTCTCACATAAGGAGAAATTTAATGCCAAACAGGTTGTTAGCACACACACACACTTCCCACACTAAATAAGGATATGACACATAAACCCACATATGCAGAGATACTCACTAGTAGCTTATCAAATGATTAGAGGTCTCCCAAACAGAAACTACTTACATAGTGCAAAAAAAAAAAAAAAACAACAGAAACTCACACACACCAGTATCTCAACAAATAAGCCCATAATGCGTAACATCACAAAACCTAAGGCACTGGTCAGAGGTGACTCCATTGTCAGACACACAGATGTTCCACTCACCAGACTGGATAAGGAGCAGGTTACAGTTAGCTGTCTGTCAGGTGCCAGCAACAGTCAAGTCACATGAGTATTCAAATCACTAAACCACAAGTAGTGGTGTGACTCCATCATAGTCCGTGTGAGGGTGAATGATGACTTGGGACATACCTCAATGGACTATATGAGGAGAGATATCACTGAGATTTCAGATTATGTGTCACAGGCAGGTATAAGCCGAGTCTTAAGCAGGATTCTGCCTTCTCAAGAATGATGCCACAATACAAACAAAAAATGATTGATGTTAACAACTGATTTAGCTTCTGGTGTCAGTCTAATGGGATCAAATATCTGCCAGCCTGAGAATACATGGTTGATAGGCCACACTACTTTGCCAGAGAATAGGCCATACTACTTTGCCAGAGATGGCCTGCACCTGTCTCCTCTAGGCTTTCAGACACTGGCAAAGGCATTAGCTATCCCTATTGTGCGTTTTTTAGTCAGTGTCAAAATAACTAATATCCCCCAACATAACAAAATCCTCATTAGATAAACTCAAGGTACTGCTGCTTAATGCTATGAGTCTAAACAAGAAGCTGCACTCCCTGGAAGTACTTCTAATTTTGAAAAATGCTGATGTCTGTGCAGTCACTGAGATAGTTCAAAGGTGCAGAAAGCACCCAAGCCATGCAGAGCTACAATGCCTTCCATATGTTCAGACCACAAACTGAGCATGAAAGAACCAAAACAGGAGGTGTATCCATCTTCATTAAGGATAAGTACAGCCTGAGCCTGGTCATGTCCAATTAACTATAGGTAATGCCCCCTACCACATCATAGCTAGCTATAGGTCTCCCACCAGGAAACAGGAAAATCATACTGCATACCTGAACTTACTGGAGTCACTTGCCATACAGGCCAACACCTTAATCATGAGTGATTTTAATTATCCTACCATCGACTGGGAGACATACATGACCACAAACATGCTGGCTCAGTGGTGTTGTGACTTTGTCAATGCAAATGCTCTGAAACATCTAGTCAGCACACCCACAAGAGGCTCAAATGTCCTGGACATAGTACTCACTAACATGAGAGAACATTGCACCCTCCCTTGTGTGATATTATCCCTGGAAAGATCAGACCATAAATCAGTCTTGTTCAATGTAATTATTAGATGAGATATCCCATTAAGCTCAAAAAAGCATAAGAAGTTTTCAAAGGCAAATTACCTCCTACTAAGTGATGGTATAACAAATTTCAAAGCCCCCTTGATGTAGATAACATGGACTTCTATTCAGAGGTGTACACCAATGCATGTTTAACCATTTAAGCAGTTGTATAGAATCAGCTGCCAAAAAACAAGGCACCCTGGTTGTTCCCTAGTATAATTATGCTGTACAACAAAAGAAAGAAACTAATGTCCAAGAACAAGAGGGAAATGGCTCAGCAAAGGAAGAAATCCCTCACTAGCTTAAACAAACAAATTAGAGATCTTGTCAAGTCCTCCAAAGCTAATTATGAAGCGAAGATAACCTCCCTAACTAAGAATAATCACAAGGCATTCTTTATCTACATCTCAAATCTAAAAAATACCCAGCTATGCACTGAACTGGTTGTGGATGGCACCAGCAATACTTAACAAGAGGTAATAACCAATCTGCTAGCTGATAGATTTAAGAGCAAACTTTACACCCTCCAGTCATCCCCCAAAGTATACCTGCCACCATTCCTCAGCCTATTATCTCAAGAGAGCAAGTCATCTCAGTGATCTCCAAGGCCAAAAACATGGCATTAGTGGGACCAGACAATATCCAAGGTTGCCTTTTAAGCAACTTAAAATATGATTTAAAATACCCATTTGGATCCCTGTTTACCCACAGCCTGTGAACTGGCTATGTTCCAGCAGAATGGAGGACAACAGTAATCCCTCTGCATAAAGGGGGACCATCTATCAACCCTGGGAATTATAGCCCCATAAGCTTGACTAGCCTCATCTGCAAGGCCATGGAAAGAATTATTATAGCCCTTATTAACAAGGACATAGGTAATCTCCGCACTCTGGACCCACCCCAAATTGGATTTGTTAAAGGTAGAGCATGCCTGTTAAACATGGTTGACTTCTTAGAGAAAGACGCCAAGACCCTGGAAGAGGGAAAGACAGTGCATACCACCTATCTTGACCTAACCAAGGTATTTTACACAATCCTCCACTTAAGTATTATAGAGAAACTCTCACAATAGGGAATTAACCCCTACATTACTAGATGGGTAGACAACTGGCTCACTGACAGGACACATGCTGTCAAACTGGATGACTTCACCTCTAGCAAATGACCAGTCAACAGTGGCATACCACAGGGTTCTGTGTTAGGCCCTTTACTGTTTGGAATTTATTTCTCAGAAGTCCAGGCAAACTTGGATGGCCTGTGGCCAACCAAGTTCGCAGATGATTACAAATTGGGAACAATCACTGAGTCCTCCAATGATACTGCAAACAGGGTTAATGCAGACAAATGATTGATACCAAGGCCATGGATTAAAACTAACAGGAAGAAAATGCATTATTATTCCCTTTGGGAAATCTATCCCTAATAATTACATTACAGACATCAGCCCCCCCCCCCAAGTGTAGAGCCAGTGGTACGTGATCTGGGTACAAAGGTTGATAGCAACCTGAATTTTGACCACCACATATCCACAGAAGTAAGGAAATTATTCTATATGGCACATCTTATAAGTAAAGCCTTCACATCTAGATATAAAGAATTTATAATTCCATTATACTCAGCCCTCATCAGACCAATAACTGAGTACAATTCTCCAGATTTATATCACATCATCGAACTTTTAATAGTTTGAATCACTTAACATCGAACCATTAAAACTTCAAAATGATGTGAATGGCATTTTCAATGGGGACATTAAACATTAAGGGTGTAGGCAGGGGGACAAGCCCCCCTGCACCACTACTTAAATATACCAACTCCAAGATTGCGCTACAGTGTAGGGAATGGAAATCTTCCTTTTCCGCACTGTATTGCACTGAAGTGCAATCTCAGAAGTGGTATATTTAAGTAGCAGGAGGTGTGGGGGGTGCAGGGGGGCTTGGCTATCTGCATGGAGCAATTTGTTTTTTGATTTGCACTTAACATGTTTTTTTTTTTTTCAATTTCGAAGTATTACAGTTCAATCATTTACGTTCGATGTTATGTGATTCGAACTTGTAATACTTCGAAAATATGATATAAACCCCAATTCTCCCTTTTGCATGCACCTCACCAGACACCTGCAACAATTGGAGAGCCTGCAGAGGTTTCTCACCAAGAAATTAAAGAGTACACAAAATTAAGTCTTATGCAAAAAGACTGGAAGCCATGTCACTGTATTCTGTCTACTGCAGGTTGCAAATGAATGACCTGAGGCTTGATTACAGGGCAGTCTCTGACCCAGCCCTGATTGAAATGCTTCACATTTGTAAATCCAACTGCATGAGGGCCACTCACTTCAGAGATCTTAACCTAGCCTCTGACATGAACAGGTCATGTTGAAGAGATACATACATCTCCCAGAGACTGCCACTTCTCTGGAACAAGCTTCCAATTCATGTGAAACAGACCACTTCCATGAACCTGTTCAAATGCAACCAAGATCAATGGATGGGTGACTGCAAATTTACTCCTGTGGTGGCACCTATGTCCCTCCTGGACAGAGGAAGTCAATATTAACCCTTACCTTGCAAACTTCACTCACCTAACCACTGACAATTGGGGCAACTCGGAATAAATATAGCTTGTAAGGGCTCTAGGTCCATTAGTCTAGTAACCTTCAATGAACCTATGAACTGACTAGGCCAGAAGTCCTTCTAGCCCATTTTAAGTTTAGTCAGTTGTCCCTTTTGCTACTTGAGTTAATCTACCCCATTTGGTATTAGACTGGCCTTATCCATCACATGGTTGATTATTGTCTATTACTTCTAGTGAGAATGAAAGCCATGGTGGTGCAGCGGTAGCATTGTTGCCTCACAGCAAGATGTTCTCCCATTCGATTCTCGGCTGGAGCGCCTTTTGTGTGGAGTCTGCATGTCCTCCCCATGGTTGAGTGGCATCCAAAAGACATACGTGAATGTGCGTGCCTTCATTGAAGGTTGGGTATCGGGCTGGCACCTCAGCACCGTAAAAATCTACTGATAATCATTAGTGGACCAGTGTTCCGCTGTGGTGACCCCTAACCAGGAAAAGCCAAAAGAAGAACAACCTCTAGTGAGAATGAATGGGATTACACCATATATAATTTAAAGGGAACCATACATGGGTTATAGCATTTAGGAGCTGCCTCTGTCCATTAGGTAGTCCTGGGGTAAATTTTCTGTTTTCTGTTTGGTTTGTGTATTCTCAAGTTACTATCATGAAAATATAGTAATACCAGTTTTAATTTAAAGACTGGCAGTAGTTCTGTATTTTCTTTTGCTTCTCTTGTTGCTGTGGGGTGCATGAGTCACTAATAATAAATATGTTTGGAATATTCAGTCTTAGCCAGCATAAGAACAAACACAAGTGCACGCAAACAAAAATTGAACAGATACAGTTTTATGAGGTAACTTCTGATTACTAACATTTGTATCAAAATGTTGCCAGTAAATGGTATGGTATAAAAGCACTTGCTGCAATTGCAAAGTGTGTGAGTCAGTAAGCATGTGGTGTGTGTGTGTGTGTGTGTGTGTGTGTGTGTGTGTGTGTGTGTGTGTGTGTGTGTGTGTGTGTGTGTGTGTGTGTGTGTGTGTGTGCTTACATGTACATCTGTGTGTATTAAGTGGCAGGTGAAACAGGCAAATAAAAAAATATAGTCCACTTGGCCAAAAGACAAAAAACAGGAAAAGACAAAGGTACCATAGTTGGACAGTCACTTACAAAGTGAGGGGAAGGACAAGTGGAAACTTAAAGATAAAAAGTGGTTGGACTGGCTTGGAGAAAGAGTTTTTGGGAGAAGTGTATTATAGAAAGCTAAATAATCTGTGAGTATTGTATGTTCTTCCTACATCCATATGGGTTTCCCTAAGGCATTCTGATTTACTGCCATATGTAAAACACCCTGCTGTGTGGGTACTCGATCTAAATTATCTCTGTATGTAAATGTTATTGCTCCAGTTGTGGCCTGAGATATGGCTAAAATGATCTGCAGGCATTAGAAACAATGGTGAGGTGTGTATTATTATTATTATTATTATTATTATTATTATTATTATTATTATTATTATTACTACTACTACTACTACTCTGGTTGTGATTGTTGAGCATTCTGAAGAGCAAGTTCATATGGTTTCATGGAAACACACTGACTATAACAATCTATAAGAATTAACTGAACAAAGGATTCCAACAGTTCAGAGCAGGTAATGATGTTGACTGAAAGTCCAAGAAGGAAAATGGAAAATGGGGCAATGTGAGGTGGAAAAAATATAGAAAGATAGATACATAGATAGATAGATAGATAGATAGATAGATAGATAGATAGATAGATAGATAGATAGTAGAATTTTTTCTTGCTGTTTTGTCCCCCCATTTCCTCTCAACTACCATACTGTGTAAATCATCTCACACTTTCTGCCATTCAAGGACATTAAGCATGGGAGGTAACATTTAGGGACTGCGATGAATCTAAAGATTTTATTAGGTTACATGTTTTTAAAGGACCATACTTCAGATTAGCAAGGTCTGTATGGTGTTGTCTGCAGCATTTTCCAAAGATAGTATGTGTGTGTGTGTGTGTGTGTGTGTGTGTGTGTGTGTGTGTGTGTGTGTGTGTGTGTGTGTGTGTGTGTGTGTGTGTAGTACTTAAAAAACCCTACTGGTATAAATTGAAAGAAAACATACATATTTTATCTTGTCATGAAGTTCTTCCCACTGTAAACCTGTCTGTAGTGCAATAGGCAGTTATTTTTAATTTTGTTTTTTTTTATTCTAAACCTAAATGTACTGATGGGGAGGGCAGACATCCTAATGTGATCTTGTTTTCTTGGAAAGCTACTTTTTGTTCTGTGAAAACACAGTTAAAGAGATTAATTCACTCTAGTCTTTATTGTCAGATCACAATTTCATTCACCTACAATAGAAGTAGTGATAACTATTATTAAAAGTACAAGTAACTGAGTTGTGGTATTTCAGACAATACAAACTTGTACAGCAGTCTAAATGTACTTGGCTTGTTTTTTTTATTTTTTTTTAATGCCTCAGGAGTGCCTTCTCAAAGGTATATTTGGACTATAATATTTTTTACATTTTGTAAATATATAGTTTTCTGCTCCAGGGCTGATGTTAGAAAGAGAAGTGCAGAAGTCTACACTTTGGAATACATTTTGTGTTTTCCGTGTGACAGTGCATCCTGGAATTGGTATATATAAATAAGGGAGATTTAAGGATTGTGATGATACATTGCTAGAGTCTGTATATACTGTGAATATGTACTACAGTCATTGCTACTTGAAGAATATTGTAGAGCATAACTGTTTTAAGAATATATGTATCCTACAATGCATTATATCATAGCTTAGGTCAAGTATGTGCTCATGTTGACTGAACTGTTAACATCTTTTACTGAGCTGCCATTTTGTACACAAGAATGGTTAGCTATTTGATGAAAATGCTGGCGTATCTTGACATTAATGATACCACAGATCAGCATTAGTGAGCAACCAGTTGTTTGCATCATGACATGGTGTCAGGACCAGGATCGTCTTCACAAAGTAATAACATAAATGCTATTCCTGTTAGAAAGTTCTCCAAAATATCAAAAATGCTGGGTTAAAGTTAAACCAAGATATATCCTGTTTTGGAAAGACTAATGTTTGTCCAGACCCCCCCCTTACACACAAATAATCACACCATTTAGGATAAGACGACCATTTGTTGATAACAAAACAAATGCTTAATTCAATACAATCAATGACATAAATCCCAACATAAATTACAATAGGCAGTGTTACCCACTCACCTTCATACTATTGACATAAAGCAGTGTTAAAGCAATCTGCTCACTTAAACTCAACCTCCCGTTAGAAGCAGTGCAATACTGCTTACTTCTATAACCAACAAACACATTATACCATCCCAAACAGAAATAGCAAGAAGGGAGAACAGAAGAGGGGTTCAATACAGCCCCTCATCTCTGCCTGCAAGCCCCCAACATATATACCAACCCAAATTTCTAAAATCCATGTAATCTGCACCAAGGGGAGGGACGTATCAACAAGCCCATGCCAGAATCTCCAACTGACTCCTCCCTACCCATCACATCACTTACTGCCTACAACATCCCTCCTTTATAACTTAAGCCTTACATTCCCATTACTCATACCTAACCCTTTTTCCATTACCTATGTCCCATGCAATAGTCATCTCCCAGCCTCATACTGCAGTGTCTCTGGACAAATTAGTCTGTGCCCAAACCACATTTAGTGGTTTGGTCACATCATAAGAGATATTTGAATATGATGAGATGCAGGTATGGTCAGAGCAATAGCTGGGTTGCAAAATCCATGTTGTGTGAATCAGTTAAGACAAACTCTAAGTAAGATTAACTTCTTGGGCAAGTTTGTGCCAGATTTCTCAACTATGCTACTTTTATTAACTACTTCATTAAAAAAAAACATAACCTGATCTTGGAGAATTGATTAAGCCCAAGCTTTCAGCAGAGTGAAAGAATTATTTTCAAAAGTTGCAGGGATAGCGTACTATAATGTCAATAAACCAAAGATAGTGAGTTTAATTTGCTTTTGTTGACCAGGAAATGTCTGTCTAGGCAAAAAAAAAACTAAAAACCTATTTTTAGCAGAGGCTCAGGGAAAAAAGCTCTGTATTTAAGTTATGCATGGTGTACATTTATAACTGCAGGGTAAAAACATCTATACATTAGCTTATTTAATATTTCTTACATGAACATAACATTTTTGACACAAAAAAACAAGAGTGAAATTAATATACATTGGCTACTTATTGAATAGAGAAATAGTATACATTAACAATGTATTTATAGCATGATGGCTGCAGAAAAAAGATCAAACTGGGGTGTTTTGAGTTTAGTAATAATGTACAGACAAGTAGAATGCAGCTTTAAAATGATGAGAGATATGAAAGTAGATGTTATGGAAATGAGCAGGAAGCTAAATGGATGGAGGAAGAACTGTAGCTAGTGATGGGGTGCGAGATAAGGAAGAAAAGAGTTTACAAATAAGTGCAGAATGAGGAGTGATAAGGTACAGAAAGGGTTGGAAGCAAAGTGACTGTAAAAGTTGAAGAAAAGTAATCTGAGTAAAGCTAGCCAGGTGAGCAGGAAGAATGGGTGCTGTTAAAGCAAAGTTTTGACACTATTTAAGTTTTCTATCTATTTTAACTATATGGAGATTTCATTCCAGAGTTTTGACACATAATGAAAGTAGAGAGGGTGTCCTGCAGTGTTGAATGTCATACTGATATATAGTAAAAGTTTATTGCTAGAACAAATGTTGCTAGTGGATGAATAGTCCAGTAAAGTATGTTGTAATGTGAAGCGTTTGTCTGTTGAGTACAATAGGTTGTCAGCAATAATTAGTTATGAGTATTTCAACTGATTTGGGAGTTCAAGCCAGTTTGTTTTAATGTAAGGCAGTGCTATGTTTTATAATGTTGGTTGGTTGCAAATTTAGCTGTTTTTCAGTAGCAGGAGGCTAGTTTAGTTTTATACATACTGTTGGTATTTGTAAGAATAGGAAAAGCATATAATAGAGATGAAAGGAGGTATGTTGCTGCTAAGTTAATCATTGCTTGATCTGTCAGGTACCGTTAGCGCTATAGAGAGAGTTGAGTTTTTGATGAATTTTCTTGATGGAATAAAGTATGTAGTGATCAAATTTCAGATTGTCATCTATTATGACTCCAAGTAGTTTAGTTTGGCTTATGGTTTCTATTACTTGAGGTAATATGAAATGTATGTTTCAGCTTAAGATATTGTTTTGGAAAAAATAGCATCAGTTTTTTTTTGGGGGGGGCTTTAAGCAGCAAGTTAGACTTTTTTAGTCATATTTCAGTGTCAGTGAATGATTTTTACGTGATCTGCTATAATTTGATATAGATGGGGCAGAGCGCATAAGGGCTGAATCGTCAGTATATTGTACCAGAATGACCAGTGTTGTAGAGGTATAAAGTTTATTTATGAAAATATTAAATAGAAAGGGGGCTGATTATTGACCCTTAGTGAACACCAACAGAATCTGGTTTAAATGCTGAAAGTTTTTTTTGTTATTTAGTTGCCGGTCACTGACCAACAGTTATCATCCAAGCAATGGGTAAAAAAGGTTACACAGACAAACCATTCAGTAAAGACTGCTGGAAAAACTCAGCCAAGCTAAAAGGTGTTGCCACCTATGTGCAAGAGATAATGCCACCAGATCTGTGACCACAAAAGACTAGAAAAGTAAAGCAAACTACCAAAAATGATCAGAAATTAAACATTATTATCCAGTATGGTCAAGATGGATGGCTGAATTGATGGACACAAACAAAGCAACTCAGATATAAGTAAGTACTACATAGTCATTGTAGCTATCAGAGAATGATGGCTTATTACTGCATCAAACAGAATAGTATTACCCTCCTCAGAATTTGCCACAATACTATGCCACATACACAGAGGTAATTAAGGTCTCACAAAATGTTCACAGAGCCAAAATGTCAGTATAGTTGCCAAACATCAACTAAGGCATTGAAAAGCTTATGTCAAAGTATGACTTTTGTATTGTACATAAACAGTCTCAAAAAAAGAGCGCCATTAATGCCAATACTCTTATCACAATGCCCTTGCCGTGAGATAGCAGCTGACCTGTGCTAGTTTAATGCCAAAACTACCACCTAGCTGTGTAGTATTAATCTCATGATGTAGAAATAATACAACTAGTGAGAGTAATACCCCAACAAATCAAAGCCAGATTCAAAACCATGTTCACAAGATATGGAATACCTATCAAGCTGGTTAGATGTAATGGTATACAGTTTGCATCAATTGGATTCCAGCAGTTTGTACACAACTGTGGTTTTACTCACAATACTTCAAGTCCTTATTATCCTCAATAAAAAGGTAAAGCTGAGAGAGCAGCTCAAATAGCTAAAAAGATATTAAGGCAACCATATCCTCACAAACCTCTCATGTTTAATTGAGCTATTCCATACAACACTATAGCAGTAAGCTAAAGAGCTAAAGCTTTGTGCAAAAAATCTATAAGAGATGATACCTAACCTTCAACCAGCCCATCATGTATGCCTAAAGTTAGAGGGGAAGAAAATATAACACAAGAGGTGTGGCAATGTAGAAAAGTAATGAACCAAGGACCTGCATGACGAGCAGTGTCATAGTTCAGTGAAATCTGTGGAAAATTTGAGTAGTTCCTGATGAGCTTCAATCTAAAAGGAGTTTTCCAGAAATCAAACCAGATACTTTTGTCCTGAGAATAACCAGGTCCACATTGAATAAGAGTGCACCTGTTTCTTCAAAAGTGTTACCACAACCCAATCTCAGAGAGAAAAATTGACGGCCAAAATCTGTGTGAAAACAGACTCTTTACTGATCCTGATCCTTTAAGCACTGCTTTGTACAATGACTATAAAACCATTTCCATTATTAATAATTTTATAATAGTTTTCCTTCGACGGGTTTCAGTTCCATTTCCAATTCCACTCCTTGGGCTGGTTAAGTGGCATGCAGTAGATGCAAAGTCAGAGTGCCACTTTGTCACCAGGACTGAAACAGAGTCATATAGTCAGTTAAGTAGTTATACAGTTTTTTTAGTTCAACCTGTTTTAATAGTGATATTTCTGTCAAGCTGCTGTTTTGTAAATAAATATATTAATTATATTTATTTTTTTAAACATTTTTTATTGATTTTCATGAAATAAAATAATACAAGAAATATGATATATAAATATGCACAATATATGTCTTAAAAACATCATAACAAGGAACAATAACTATTTACAATGTCCATAACAGATATAATGTCATTGCTGTGATTACATTTTATCTACTAGTTTTTCAAGCTTCAGCCAAGTTAATTTCTTATGTGTTATCTTAGTAGTTCTTTATGAAATAGTTTGCAACTCCCTACTGCATACAAGTTTAGCTAATAGTAAAAAATCTGTAAATGGTAGGATTTTTTTACACTTACAATTTGACGTAATGATTTTTCTTGCAATTGCAAGCAAGGACCAAAGAAGGTGCACCTGTATTTTGGGGATATGTGTTGGTATCGGTGTATTAAACAGTAATAATGAGTCAGATACTTCACACTTGTCTGACCACAATGCTTTTATGAAATTCTGAACTCTATCCAGAATGGAGTTATTATTTTACATGTAAGAAACATGTGTACCCAATCTGCACAAAGTGTGTCCTCACATTTCCAACATTTATTAAGATTCATTTTTGATATCAAGTCCATCTTATGTGGGATAATAAAGCTCCTATGGATGTATTTCCAAGTGAAGATTTTCCAAGAAGGGGGTGACGTTATGCTACAAATTGATTTAAGTACTAATTCTTTATCACTGTCTGAAAAAATGGATTTGTTTATTCTCTCTGTGAAATTCCATAAGGAGTCCTCTGGGATTTGCATATTGGTTCTTAAAGATTTAAATATACTTGACAATGATAGAATATTATTAACATGCAAAGTGTTTATTTCACAAAGAAGAAAAAGTATTTTAGGTAAATGTGTTGTGCTGGTGATATGACATATTTTGAATTCATTAACTATGCATTCTCTAAATATTTGTATGTTCAACCAGTTGTGTTTTATGTTATACCTGGCCATAAGAGAACATGGTTTGTGGATATTATTATTGCAGAGAAACTGGTGCCAGAAAACTAAGTCATTTTCTTCCATTACTTTTATTTTAGATAAGTTGAAAGAGTCCAGACATGTCTTTGTGTATGCTATGGGAAATATTAAAAATATTAAGCTTTTTGTCATATGATTTTTGTTTATTATCTTTTTAAAATAATCTAATATATAATTAGTGAAAAGATCATTTTTTTTATTCTTGTTGGTATTGCAGAAATGTTCTTTGACAACAAGGAAGATTTTTTTATTTTCTGAAAACATATTATTGTCAATATTTGTGTCTATGTCAGATAATAAGATACTTACATGGAGATTTTTCCAATTAGAACTCTATTTGGAGTTTAACCATTGGCTCATCACATTACATATGGTCGATTCTGTATAACGTTCTAAATTTGGGAATGCTATTCCCCCATCTTTCCAGCTTCTGTAGTGCCAAGCATGGCTGATTCTTGGCTTTTGAGGAAACCATAAGAAATTTATTAGCATAGAATTTAGTTGCTTCATTAATTTTTTGGATGGGGAGGCAATTAAAGTTTGGAAGTATAACAACATTTTGGGTAATATGATCATTTTTATTAATGACAGTCTTTCTTCTATCATGAAATACATTTTATTCCATATATTTAAACATTCCATAACTGTGGATAATAGGTATTTGTAATTTGTTTGTAAAGTATTATTCCAGTTTGACTTTATGTTTATGCCTAATTACTTAATGGTGTCATTTGCCCAGTTAAAATCGTTGTATTTTCTTAGTAAAGTGTTTACTTTTTTTATTTATTAATAATGTTTATGTTTTGGTGTGATTAAAGCTTAGGCCTGAAATCTCTTCAAAAACTTGCAGGGGTTTTGTTATATGATCTATAGAGGAATCTATATTTCCAATTGTTAGAATGACATTGTCCGCAAAAAATTGTATTTTAGAAATGTAGCTTGGACTAACAGAAAATCTCCTTATATTAGAATTTGCTCTTATGAAGTTAGCTAGAGTTTCTATTGATAGGGCAAATAATAAGGGGGAGAGTGGGCAGCCTTGTTTAGTGCCTTTTAGGATGTTGAATGGACCTGATAAAAAGGCACCAATTTTGATGTATGATATTGAGTTAACATATAATCTGTTAATTATATCGATAAAGTCAGGAGAGAAGTTATATACTTCTAATACTTTAAATAAATAGGATCAATGTATAGAGTCAAAAGCCTTGTTTAAGTCTAGGCTAATAATTGATAGTTCTTTTTTTTTCCTGTCAGCATGATCTACTAAGGAAAGTAACCTGATAACATTGTCTTGTACTCTTCTATTTAGGATGAAGCCTGTTTGATCATCACCTATTATGTTAGGCATCAGTTGATTTAATCTGTTAGCTAATATTGATGTAAAAAAATTATAGTCCACATTTAATAGTGAAATTGAACAATACGAAGTTATTATTTTGGGGTCTTTGTTCTGTTATAGGATAGGGGAAATCATGGCATATTTCCAGGAGAGAAATGAGTTTATCTTTTTTCCGAATTCCTCAAAAGTTTGCAAAAGTATCTTTAATGTATCGTCTGTGAGTACGTTATAAATTTCTCCTATTAATCCATCTAATCCTGGGGCTTTATTGTTCTTAAGGCTTTGAATCCTCTCTTTTAGTTCACTTAATGTTATTAGTTTGAGAGGTTTGGTATTCTGTTCTATTGATAGTTTGTTGCCTATGTTCTCAATTAAGAAGTTATCTTTTGGGATGTTGTTATTAATATTTGGATTTCTGTTATTTATTATTTCGTGATGTTTTCTGAAAGTCTCAAGAATATCTTTTAAATCTGTTACAATTTTACTTTTATTTTTCGTTTCATCAACAATTTTCCTTATATGTTTAACATTTGTTAAGTTTTTTTGATTTCACAGCTAATCTATGCATGTTTTTTGGGTTAACAAAGTAAGACTGTAATTTGATTCTTTCTAAATATATTGCCACTTTGTGATTAAGAATTTCTATGTAATCAAGGTTTAATTGTTTCAGTTATGTATTTGTGTTTATGTCTTTATTATTTAGATTTCTTTTTAGTTCATCAATTTTTTATTGTATTCTCAATAGCTTACTATCCTATTCCTTTTGTTTGTTTAGGTACTAGATTTTTATTTTCCCAAAAATGTAAGATTTCAGTGTATCCCACAAAATAACTTTAGAAGTGCTATCATTGTCATTTATGTCTAGAAATATTTTGATTTCTTTCAGTAACCATTCCTTAAACCTGGTTATCTTAACAATGTATGCTGGTATTCTTTGCCAATATACTAGATGATTAGATTTCATGTGGATTTTAAAGAAAATAGCGTTGTGGTCGGACATTGGACAGGAGCTAATGAAAACTTCCTGAATTTTTGAGAATAAATAATCTGTAACCAATACCTTATCGATGGTAGTTTTTGTACTGAATCTGTATGAGTAATGTATGTATTTTAGGGATTTGGGTTCTATTTTTTCATAAATATCTCTTATATTTGAATTATTGATGAAGTTGTTCAATCTTTTAGCAGGTGCATATATCTTAAACTTATCACATTTAGTAGTGTTACTTCTGGAGAGAATACAGTTAAAATCACCTGCATATATTATGTCTCCCTAAGATTTGATTGCAAGTAAGTCAAGATATTTATTCACTGTCACAGCACCAACACCGGGTATCCAATAAGTATTGGCTAATGTGATTAGTTTTTATTTCTAGAATAATTAAGCAGAACATGCCTTTTTTGTCTGAATACATGTCAATTATTTTAGGTACTGGTAGTGTTTTCCTCCCCAATATCATGGTGCCTCTTCTTTTGGTCTGAAAATGAGATTCTGCAAGTATAGAATAGCCATTAAAAGACATCCTATTCAAATCTTCTTCTTATAGGTAGGTACTAGGCTATCTGCCCTAGGGCATTTATAAGCCTAGCCAGAATGTGTTGGCTTTTGCCTCCCTTTTAGACTAGATTCCTGAGCTTCTGTCCAGCAGGGTCATAGAAGTGATCTCAGGAGCAAATTTACAATTTCCCATCCACTCATCAAGATTTCTCTTGAAGAGGGTCAGCGAGGGTCTCTGCCTAACATGGGCTGGGATGCCTAACATGGACTGGGACATCCTATTCAAATCTTCTTCTGTTATATGAGTTTCTTGCAAGAATGCAATATCTACTTTCTTAGTTTTCAAATATTCTAATTTTCAAATATTTGGTTAACCTTCCTCTCTTTATAGGATTGTTGAGTCCATTTACATTAAGGACAAACATGTATATGAAAACTCCTATAGATTGTGTTAGATAGTATAGATTCTGTTATGAACATAACATGAACACTGAATATAACTGTAAAACATTTAAAACTATTTACAAGTCTAAACATGGAATATTTAATTCCTGGTTTAATGAGAAGTTCTTTAAAACTACCTTTGTCCATCCTAAGAAGAGTAATCTATGTCCATTCTGTGCTGCTGCCATTACAATAACTGTATAGAATGCAATAAGAAGTGAGGAAAAATGAAAAGCTACTCCTTAGAATTGTTACTGATTTGAGTAGTGAAATATCAAAGTGTGTGAAATTAAAGTTAACACATTATTTGTGATAATTATATATATTAGAAGTAATTATCTTTGTACAACCAAATCAGAGAGTAATTTTAAAACAAAAGTCCTAGTGTATTGTTACCTGAGTAGGAAAATAGTAATGCCTTTAGGTAGCTTATGTTTAGCTATGAGTCTAAAAAGTTTTCTGGATAGAGTTAATAAAAAACATGCTATCCAAAAATAAGTAAGTAACTCTCTCTGTAAATTAATAAGAACAGGTATTGCAAGTCCTGGCAATAACAAATGAAAAAAATACCAATATCTGACTTCTGTACAGATTATGCTAGGGACAACTATAAACATGTACATGTATAAATGGCACAGACAACGCAGTAATATGCAACAGTTGAAGAGCAAATGCTATAGATACACAGACAAAGTAGGATTGAATACCTCAGACTGCTATATACTGTTATGAAAACATAATGTAATGGGTTGCAAAATTGCTGTCAACAATAAAAATGTCTCAATACATGGGCAAGGGTGATCACAACAAAACGGAAAGAGTTAACATATCTAGGGATATATTTTAAGGGTGGTTGTGTGTTAGTCATATAGAGCTATACATATGTATACCTAGACAGAACAATGCATATGAACTACAAATGTATACCAAAGTTCATGATTACTGACCTGTGCATATGTATCTTAGAATAAGCTATATTCAAAAAGGTTAGCTATTAAAGCTAGATAACAAAACAGGTATCTAGAAACTGTTAAGTAACTCTCTCTGTAAATTTATGAGAGCTGGTACTTTTTTTCCTATAGATTGTAGTTAAATAAGAACCTTGGTCTTTTAAAAGCATACATATCTTACTTTCATCAAACTGGGGATATAAATATGTCAGTTAAACTGAGGAAAGTGCAATAATTATCATAAACAGAAAAAAAGAGAAAAAAGACAAATAAAAAAAATATTTCTGTATGTTAAATATAAGCCTTTCTGCAAACATATCTGTGAATTTCAGTTCAAAGTTTGCTTAAATATATTCATTGTTACAAGTAATTAAAACACTGAATATGCATTTTAACAAAGTCAGAATATCATTTACCATTAAAAAATGTTTCTATAATAATGTGCAGCATTTAGCACTTACTTAAAGCAAATCCTTTCATTTCTTAATAGTCATTTTGTTCTCAGCAATTTTGTGGCATTAACTTCCTTATTCTCCTCAGATATCATCTGAGCATGCTGAGAGGTCAAAGGTCATGCTGCATGTCTATGCTGTTACAGTGATATAATCAGTTTACAAACAAGCAAGGAGTGGTCTAGGCTTGAGAAAAAGTTATTTTGAAGCTTTTTGATTTTTCGGCAGCAAAATACAGTACAAAGGTAATTTAAACACATAGATTGTGCTCAAGAATGTTGCATAGCAAAAAAAAAAAAAACAGGCAGAGAGAGTTAAGTAAATCATACAGTAAAATGCTTAAAATACTTCTTTTTGAACAGTAAATATGTACATTGTAAGGCCCTATTTCTCCTTCCACTTCCCTCAGCTTTAATATACTTTTTTAAATACAAAATTAGCACTATTTACATATTAAATAAAAACGTTCTGCTATCTATCTCATATTAATTTATAGAGCCAAAAGTCTCTGTAGAAAGTTTGAATGGTCACAGCAGATGTATACTTTTGGTAAAAATCTTATTATAACTTTATATGATGGGTATAGTGTGTTAATTGTAATAAGTTTAAATGGAAGTAATGTGAATCATTTGCATACTGTGGTAAGTTGTTGTTTGAAGGCTATTGTCATTTGCTGACTGTGTCTGTGAGATTAAAAGAACAGTGTGAATGGATAGGAAAGAGAGGAGAAAAAAGAATCAATAAGTGCTGGGTAGCAATAATATGTTACCATTGATGTAATGTATAGCCTGCATAATAAATGTTTGCTGTAAGGTGTTTATATTACTGTAGCGTATTTTTAAGTAAATATTTAAACAAAGTTTGTTGATGTTGAAGTACTTAGCAACTGTATATATTATTATGCACAATAAAAGGAAAATAATGAAAAACAAAAGAAAGTAAGAAAAAAGAGAGCAGTATTGAGAAATAGAAAAAGGTAATATAGACGAAAGCAGGCTTAAGTGTATATATATATTTACTAAATAAGTAGAAAGTTTTTACCTTATGATTCCATTTGTATCCTGTGTTTTCAGGTGTATTGTTTGTTAATAAGTTTTGAGAGTGATGGTTTTTATACTATTTCCCCTTAAGCTTCTTACTAGATTTGTCAGCTGTAGTTATTTTATCATTAGCAGTTTGTCTTTTTAGACTGGGCAAAGAAAGGTCCATTTCTTCTACTTTCGCAAGTAAGTTGCTTTTCCTCACAAAGGCTGATGCTTCTTCAAGATAATTGAATATTTTTGACCATCCAAGAGGGTAATTTTGATTCTGGCTGGAGACATTATCTGGGCTTTAATGTTGGCTTTTTTTAATCTTTAATAAGTGGGACACATGCTTTTCTCTTTGTGATCACAGTGGAAGTGTAATCATTGTCAAATCTTATATTTTTTCCATTGCCTTGGACTGGATTTCCTGACCATGGAACTCTTAGTATTAAGTCTTTGTTGCGTATATAGCAATTTTACAGTGATGGATCTCACAGCTGTTGAATTTTTTGATGCAGTTGTATATGACAGGGACCCGTGGGCTCTCTCAATTCTGAAAGATAAAGCTTTAGGGAGGTTTAGTATTTTTGGAAGCCAATCATTTAGGAAGATAATCATATCATTTCCTTCCATTTTCTCTGGAACTCCATAGATCCTAATGTCATTTCTTCTGGATTTATACTCTAGGTCTTCCACCTTTTCAAGTAACAGGTTATTTTGTTTCAGTAAAAAGTTTAGCTGGTTGTCATTTTTCATTTGCCTGCCATCTATTTCACTTACTGATTCTTCTATAACTGCTATTTGTTCAGAGTGAGTAGTAATAATTTCCTAAATTATCCATATTTATAGAAAGGTCTTGAATGGTGGTTCATAGGTACTAGGCTATCTGCCCTGGGGCCTAAACAAGCCCAGCCAAAAAGGTACCCTGGCTTTTGCCACCCAAGAAAATTATTTCCTGTGCCACTGTCAAGCAGAGCCACAGAGGTGATCCCCGGGGTGAATTTCCTATTTTGCATTCAGTCATCAAGATTTTTCTTGAAGAGTGCTAATGAGGAGCTTTGTTTGATATAGATAGGTAGTTTATTCCAGAGTATGGGAAGTCTCTGGGACAGGAATCTATCCCACCGGCATGTTCTGTTTATTGTGGTGACAAGGTTTAGGTCCCTAGAGCATGTGGCTCGGAGGAATTGGGATTTCTTTAAGTGGAGCATGTCCAACAGCTCTGGGTTTGACATAGCTTTGTATGTTAGGCAGAGATCACCTCTGAGTAGGCGATATGCGACGGAGTAAAGCTGGAGTTTTTTGAGACAGTCTGCACAGGGCATCTGTTTGAGGCTGGTAATCCTCTTTGTGAGGTATTTCTGTGGCCTTTCCAGTTGTTGTAGATGTCTTGTGAGGTACATACCAAAAGGGGCGTTGTACTCTATAATGGGTCTAATGAGTGATGAGTAGAGGGGAACAATGACCTCTTTTTTTCTGGATGAGAAACCTTTTGTGATGAGGTGTGCCATGCAGAAGGATTTCCTGACTACTGTGGCGATGCGATTATCAAAGGAGAGACTACTGTCCACCTGTGTCCCAAGGTCTCTTATCACACTTTCAGTGTTAAGGATACTACCGCCTATGTTGTAGTTCATGGATACAGAGTTTTTACCAAAGGGGATGACAATGCACTTTTTAGCATTGAGCTTGAGGCCATGGCTTTGACTCCAGGCATCTGTCTCAGTGAGGCCCTTTTGTAGGATGTCCACATCGTTAGGAGTTTCGATTATGGCTCCTAGTCTGCAGTCATCTGCGAACTTCATTAGCCAAAGACCTTCTGTATTAGCCTGTACTTCAGAGAAGTAAATACCAAACAGGAGAAGACCCAGGACTGAACCCTGTGGTACTCCACTTGTCACTGGTCTGAAGTCGGATTTGGAGTCTGCTACTTTCACAGTGTGGGTTCTGTCAATGAGCCAGTTGGCAACCCATCTTGTGACATAGGGATTTATACCTAGTTTAGTGAGTTTATCTATAACTCCAGAGTGGGGGATGGTGTTGAAAGCCGTATCAAGATCTAGATAGGCTGTGTGAACCACCTTACCCTTGTCTACAGCTTTGGTGACTGCCTCAAAGAAGTCTATCAGGTTTAGGAGACATGATCTGCCTTTTACAAACCCGAACTGGGTGGTGTCCAGAGTTTGGAGATTACCAATGTCTTTGTTTATAAGTTCCATGATGATATGTTCCATGGCCTTGCAGACCAGGCTCATCAGGCTAATGTGGCAGTAGTTCCCAGGGTCTGTGGTGACTCCCCCCTTGTGGAGTGTGATAACCGTCGCTATGCACCATTCAGCAGGCACAAAGCCTGAGGTGGGCTATGATTGAACATGGTACTTATGTGGGGTGCCAGTTCATTCTGTAGTTCATGTAGAATACAGCCTGGGATGTTGTCTGGTCCCATGGATGCTGTGTTCTTGGCTTTGGAGAGTGTGGTTTTTACCTGTGCAGCCGTGAGTGCAGGAACTTTGCATTCTTCCGGTATAGAGATGGGTTCTTTAGGGGATGAGAGGGGGGTAAAGTTAGCATTGAACCTATCTGCCAGGATGTTGGAAATATCAGTTGGGTCTGTATATTTAGTGCCATTGTGCTGTAACTCAGAGCAGATCTGAGTGTTGCCATTGAGATTCTTGACATAGCTATAGAATGCTTTGTGGTTGTCTTTAGAATCAGTGGCAATTTTGTTTTTGTAATTAGCTTTGGAGGATTTTATCAGGGATCGCAGCTTCTTACTGAGGCTGACCAAGGAGCTCCTCCACTCATAGGATTTTACTCTCTTTTGCAACAGTTTCTTCCTTCTGTTGTACAGTTTGTTTATGGCAGGGGACCACCAGACTGGCTTCCTTTTTTTGGAGGATAGCAACTTGGTTCTGTTTGGGATAGCACGATCCATGCACTCATGTAAGTGCTTATAAAGTGCAATTGTGTAGGATTCAGTAGTCGTAACTGTATTGTCCATCATCATGGGTGTCATGAAGTTCACCACTTCTGTCTTAAGAAGCATGAAGTTGGCTTAAGAAGATAGTGCTGTCTTGTAGAGATGTCTTCAAGTGAATCATAGCTGTTTCAGTCTGTAACTGGTGACAGAACTTCTGACAGGTAATATGTTGGTAAATAATTGAAAAAAATTAAGATTTCTTTTGATAAAGTTGTTCACAATATCAAGGTAAGTAGCTGTGGAAAAATTATTTAATGTTTGTTGAGTTAAAATAGAAAAAGCTTGTAAGAAAAAATCATTTCAGGCAGAGCATCAAGAAAGTGCAGCTAACACCTTGTCATCTAGGCCACGCCCCCTCATATTAATTATATTTATGATATTAAATATATATTGACATGATCAGTCCAGACTGTTGAATGCATGTGAACATCAATTGTACACCCATTCCTGCATCATAATTCTGAAGAGAACTTTCTCTTTCCTTAGAGAGGAGAGAAAATGATAAGTAAATGTAGAACTGTTACAGTCTCTATACCCATTGTGAATATGTACAATAGCCATTGCCACTTTAAGACTGTTGTATACTATAGACATTTTACCAATGTATGTAGTCCATAATATATTGTGTCTAGAGCCTAATGACCATATATTTGTAAAGACTCAAATGTTAACATTGTTTTTACTGCTCTGCCATTTTGTACATAATAAAAGTTATGTTTGATTAAAATGCTGATGTATCTTTATGTTAATGACACAAGTGGATAACATTACTGGGTAACCAGACCTGTGCATGATGAAAGGTCAAAGCCTCCAATATGTGAGGTGTAGAGGGTTATAAACACCAAAAAACTGTTTGAGGTTATAGTAACTGTTTCATATTTGTGTGTGTGTGTGTGTGTGTGTGTGTGTGTGTGTGTGTGTGTGTGTGTGTGTGTGTGTGTGTGTGTGTGTGTGTGTGTGTGCGCGCGCCCGTATGGGCATGCCATCCCTGGGATTCAGTAAAGTTCCATGCAGGAATAGCTTATTCCTGCATGGAAGTGACCATTTAGGAGCAGCACAGCAGCACGCGATGCATAGTAATGAAGGCGCTTTGCCTCTGCTCCTAAATGAACATAGAGCATGGACAAGTGCAGGAGGTGTGTCTGAGAGCAGAGCTCTCACAATACACATGCCCCTGCATTCAGAAAGTGCCGTTCGGCAATAACAATGAGCAAGAAAAGTCATAGGAGGCTGCATACCTCTCAACTGTACAAATCATTGCATAATGTCCACACATTTGTTGCTGATACAGTTGGCCTGTACCCCAGTTGTACCCTGAAATCATGGGATGATGTCAAGGATGAATCCCTGACATAATGGCATACATAAGAGTGTCATACACCAAAATCCATCACAAAACATATATTAAAACCAATCCTGTTACTCTAGCAACTGTCCCAAGTTTGTCAGAGCAATAATTAAAATATGTCCGTAGTTGGACCTCATGTTGTCAAGCTTTGTCCAAATAATGTGCATTAAGAGGTTGAGAGGTATGGGGGGTTGCTAGGATATCTGCCAAATGTGCAGATGCATGCAGGAATCCACAGCAATAAGTGAAACCTGTCTGTTCCAAAAGAAAATAGCAGTAGAATTTTTTTTTTATCAAACAGATTAAATTTAACCATAGGTGCATGGGTTTGCCCATTGCTTAGCTATGCATATTGTAGCTTAAATGGCACAAGAAGATAAATATCAAGATACATGCAAATGAAGGAGTACTGCAATAGTGTAGTGGTCAGAGCATTCACCTTGTGAGCATTTATTCCCATTTCAATTCTCACTGTAGTAAATTCCATTTTCCATGTCAAATCACTTTATGAACATTTTTTTGCTGTATAACCTACTAAATAACATATATTTGTGAACTGGAGTTCTGCATTAAATGCAGATGTGATGTGTCATTGTAATAATGTAAAATCCACAGATAAACACAAGTGCCCCATACAGTATATGTACAGGTGAATCAGGGATATGAATTGAAGGTATAATGTGTAATGAATAATAAATCCATAGAGTGTCCAAATCCACCACCTTCCCAAGAGCCATGTTACATTTCTGTTTAAATTAGTGTGGGGGTAAGTGGGAATAAGTACTTGCAAGCAGTAGTAAGCAGGCTGAAGCTCAGTTGTGCGGGGGTAAGCAATGCGCATACAGGTTAAGCAATATTGAAGCTAATTTCCTGTAAGCATATTTAACTAGAAGTTAGCATTGCTTACCATCACGCAAACCCATGCAAACCCGCTTACAATTGCTTAAAAGTGCCTTAATCACCCTGTATCCAACAGCTGCTGTTCTGCCCAGCAACAAAATAAACAGCCCATGTAGGTCTTGAACCCAGGACCCTGTACACTATAGTCACAGTAGTTAACCAGTAAGTCATCACAGCAGTACATATGATTGAGGTATCTGCAAAGAGATCCTCACTATAGGAAAATCTAAATTTACATGTGAAAGGAATCTATATACAGTTTTATGTTGTATAACCTATTACATAACATAAATATGTAAACTGGAGTACTGCATTAAGTTCAGATGTGAGGTGTCATTGTAATAAAGTGTTGAAATCCCCCAATAAACACAAGGAAATCATACAGTGTACATACACATGAATCATGAATACCAAACACATATATAACATGTAATGAATTATAAATCAATGCCAAACAGCAAATAGTGTGCAAATTTAAAATTAAGCAATGCTAAGCATTGCACACCCCTGCTTACTAGGTGTAAGCAATTTGTAGGCCAGCTAAATCAGTTTGCCCATTAGTATACCCCTTTAAGAAATGCCAACCTTAGATAAGCAAGTTTGCGCAAAGCTTAGTATTTTCAAAATCATCCAATCATTGCAAAGTGTGGGAAATTGGCCCTATTTAAACCCCACTGGTGGGAATACATCTCATAACTGGTTGCAGCTTCCTCCTGTAGGCACTACGTCTGATTTGGGTGAAGGATTGCACTTCTGGGCACAGCGCTGGGGTATTCAGGAGTCCAAAGTCATGGCAGGACTCCTTGTTAAAGACCAGGACCAGTGACTGCTGAGGGGCAGTACCAGGGTTCCCAATATAAAGCAGAAGCATGGGCCCATCTCTCCCATGGCCTCACCAGTGCCAGTGGCATCCCTCGAACTGGTGAGCAGGTCAGGCATCACTATGCCAATCTGAAATGGAGAAAGAGGGAGGTCTTGGATCAGTGGATCCAAGAGGCTAGGAAGATGGGTGATGTACCAGCCATGTGTATCAGTCTACTACCTGTCTAATAATTGCCAGCACATGTATATTATGGATAGGTATGGCTAAATATTCCTCTTATGTTTTGACAGCAGCAGAAGAGCTGGCTGTGAATCAGGAAGCCCATTGTCTGTAGACTGCAGAGGTTGCATTGCGAGGTAGATTAGTAATAATCTTGCATGTACTGTCATAAAAATAAATCTAAAAGTAGTAGAAAGTTAATTGCCAGTATAAAACTTGTATTGTGCATGGCCTGTACTGAATAAACCAGACAATATGGCAAAAAAGTCTCATATAGGTTGTATGTAAATAAAAGGTTAACAGCCTGGCAATAAAAGTCTAACTCCTGGACTGCTTCTGTTTACTCTGGTATCATATGGCAATGTAAAACAAGCACAATACTGGCTACAGAATAAAGAAAGAGTCATATGTTATGTTACATGCTTTTCATTTACTGCATTAGTAAACTTCATCAAAAGTTTACTAATGCAGTAAATGAAAAGTGCTTAACATAAGATATGACTCTTTCTTTATTTCATAACCAGTATTGTGCTTGTTTACAGTAGTTTGTGCATTTTTACTTCATTTTTTCATCATATGGTAATGTAGTGTTGCCATCTCTTAATAGTACTGTTGTATTAAGCACTGTTACCCACACTGTGCTACATAAATAAAATGTGTAGGAATGTCTGTATGTGACTGTTGTAATCACAAGGTCATATTGTACAACTGAGGGAGACTTAGACAGAAAACAGTGAAAACACAGACAACATAATCCAAATAGCACACTCAACTGAGACGTGAAGTGTTGTATTTTTAGCACACACAGTCATGGTTTGAATCCTGGGAGTGGTAGAAAGCTGTATGCAGAATCATACCCCACAACTGTACAGATATTCTCAGAAAGTCAAGATAATTGGTATAAGTCCTCTGCCTGTCACCCTGTCCCCCTGGCAAATCAGTGGGATGATCCCAGAAGTTTAGGCAGCAAATAATGACATACAACTGATTGTCAGACATCATAACTGTCAGAAATATATCTATAAGAACAAACCTGTCACTCTAGCAACTCACCAAAGTGTTATGAGAGTAATAAGCAAAGTATGTCCCAACTCCACCCCCATTTTGTGAAGCTATGACCAGAGTGGGTGCAGTAACAGAGTGAGACGTATGTGCATAATAATAATGTGGAATCTGGTAATATGTGTGGCAACATTCAGGTAGTGTTAACAAACATTCCCTCCACAGCTCTGTCAGATATGAAAACTGTGCCTAGAAATAAAAGATTGAAATCCTCGACAGGTACTGTTTAGTCTGGTATTGTATGGCAGTGTTAGTGTTGCAGTATATCTGACTAATAATGTATTACTCATCACTGTCATCCACACAGTGCCACATAATAAAACTGTCTAGGAAACTCTGTATAAGAGTGTTGTAATTACAAGGTCAGATTGTAAAACCACAGGAGACTTATAGACAGAATTCAGAGAAAAGATACACAGCAATATCTATATAGCAAACTCAACTGTGATGTACACTGTTTTATTTTAGCACACAGCCATGGTTCGAATCCTGGGAGTGGTAGTAAGCTGTATGCATAATCATACCCCTCGACTGTACAGATCTGTCCAGAATGTCCAGATAATTGGCCCATATCTGCTGGCTGTTACCCTTTCCCCCTGGCATATCAGCGTGCTAATCTCTAACATATAGGCACCATTTAATGTCATATGACTGTCAGGCCTGTAAATATTTGGAAAATGTCTATGAAAACAAACCTATCATTGTACAACTCACCAAAGGTTTATGAGGGCAATAGTCCAAATATGTCCCAGTTTCACCTGCATGTGGTCCATACATGCCCAGAGTGTGTACAATAAGAGATGGAGAGGTATGTGCATAACAACATCAACCTGGAATCTGGGAATATACGTTGAAACAGTCAGGTAGTGTTAACAAACAATACCTCCACAGGTATACCAGGTAAGAAGTATATACTGCAGGTAAAACACAGTTCATGTATATAGTTGTCTACATCCATACCACTGTCCAAACTAAGGCCAAAGGGTAGTGTAATAATACCTGTAAGGTACAGATCACAGCACTGACTAGGAAAGTAATGAGAACTACAGGGATATACAAGTTGTTAATTGACATCTTTCGCCCCCCCCCTACCGTAACTGCAACAATAAACTAAATACACAACTCAATCGGTATGTGTACAATTAAATCTACTGTTGGGACATATGTCCTATGGTTTGATAAATATTGAAATTTGTTTCTATACATGTGCCATGTTGAAATACTCCCACATTGGTGGCATGCTGCTATTAATGTACATGCATGCTGTTGTAATGGCCACTGTAGTTCCATATATGCATGTGTTCTGTTTGCTATGCAACTGTTCCATATCTGGTGTTTTGGGTAAATGGGAATATATATGCATGTTGTTATACCTAATCCTGGAATGTCCTGACTATTACTAACCCACATATGTTTTAAAATTGAAACACCATAGCATGTTTGGGAAGGCCGGTCCCAGCGGACCCACCTCTCCCACCTCATCTGGACGTGGCACCGGGCACCAGCACATCTGGGGCCCACCCCAGGACCTCCTCATGCGCTGGTCCTATACCACCTTCAGGTGGAACCACCTCAGGGGATGGGGCTCGCCCCCCCTAGGAGCAAGCATGAACAGGATACTGTCACCCGTCATCAGGTCCGAGGTTTGGTGCATAGCGAACTCCACAGAGAGTTTGGAGATCTCCTACACCAGCTTGAGGGCCGCATGGCACATCTAGAGGGTCAGCCTTCCCCTCCTACTCAGCCCCCAGCACAGCCACCTTTGGGCTGTGAAGGTGCAGTGGTGACTGCCCATGGGTGGGAACCTCAGTCCCACTGCTTCCACTAGGGGGCTCATGGGCTTCCGACTTCCAAACACCCCTCCCCATCCAAAGAGTTTACCCCCACATGTGTCATATACCACCCCTGTATGCTGTCTTGTCTGTCTTGTCTGTTATCCTACCCAACCTACCTCCCCAAATATACCTACTATCCCTCCCCAACATTCCACTCTCACCTTAAAAAAAAAGGGCAATCTGTTCCCAAAAAAAAAATCTCGCCCCATACATAGCTGTCCATTTCGCACATATGTCCACTGGTCACATGTAATCTGGTCTAATTGGCTTCACAACATATTATTGTTGTTCTTACCCCTCTCTCAGGGGTATGAGTGTCCAAATCTACCTTCAAATCAGTGTATATGCACAGCTGTTGCTGTAGAAGAAATGGGCAGCTATAGACTTCCCTACACCCGACCTGCACAGCCTGAGCTATTTTCCCTACTGTTATTCCCTCCTTGTGCCACTTTTTCACCACTTTCCTATTAACCCTTTTTCTTTTCTTTTAAAGAAATTAGTGCAGGGGTTAGCACTTTTAAGCAGCAGTAAGCAGATTTAAGCCTGTTTGCACATGGGGTAAGCAATGCCTACACAGGTTAAGCAATTTAGAAGCTGAGTATAAGAACTGTAACCGGAAGTTAGCAGTACTTACCTTCGTGCAAACCCACGATAACCCACTTAAAACTGGTTAAAACTGTCATAATCACTCTGTATCCAACAGGCCTTGTTCTGCCCAGCAACAAAATAAACAGCCTTTGTAAGGCTCGAACCCAGGACCCTGCATAGCATTGCCAAAGTGATTTACCAATAAGCCACATCAGATATACATAACCCTGCTGTTTTCACAAACATATCATCCAGCGCAATCAATCAGCAGTACAGGAAATGTACTTATACATGTAGATGTATGTATGTGTGGAGATCTCATGAAGTGTATGTCAAACGAAAATGTATTTTTGAGAGTGTTAATGGTGTCTGTGTATTAAACTTTTGATCCAAGTTTGTCCTCTCAGAGCTTTATTGCTTCACCTTTTTGTTGGGCTGGATTTGGAATTCTTGGTGAACTTGTAGCCCACTTGGTAGTTATTTTGATTTACTATATATATATATATATATATATATATATATATATATATATATATATATATATATATATATATATATATATAAATGTGTGTGTGTGTGTGTGTGTATGTTTGTGTGTATACAGATATATACCTATAGATATAAAAGAGAACATAACAAATGCATATATGACTAAAGGCATCATTAATGGGGGTGAGGGGGCCCAAGCTAAGTACCTCTGGTAAGTATTGATATCACACCCTCCCCCACAGCCAAATAGATCTGCCCTGCAGCACAACACCAACACTTTGCAAGTCCCATACCCAGGACCCTACACAACATAGTCACAAGACGTTAGCAGTAATCTATCCCACCTGTATGATGTCAGGATGGTATCAATAACATATCATACAGTACAGTCTGGCTACCATAGTGAATGTACAATGTGGAAGCAATAGATATTCCAAAGATACATATACACACACACACACACACACACACATATATGCATATATATATATATATATATATATATATGTGTGTGTGTGTGTGTGTGTGTGTGTGTGTGTGTGTGTGTGTGTGTGTGTGTGTGTAAATACACATGCACACACATAGATACATATGTATAGGAAGATACACATTTAGAGGGTGCACAGCATATTGAACAGCCAGTATTCCTACAGTTGCCACCTTTTAAAATGGACAGTGTATGATTCATCCATACAAAAGACAATTTTTGCATGAAGTATATACCCACAGAGAAGTCAGAGGATATGACACCACACACAGGTTTGCATACATAAGAAATGCTTATTTGTGTACTATTACAGTTGTATATGCCATGTCATATAGCTGTTAGGTCTTTGAAATGCATAGTAACTTAATGCAATTCTCAAGCAGATCATTTTATACAGTAACCTAAAAGCATAACATATGTTGCTGTCCAGGCCAAGGCATTCAAATAGTACAACAGTAAAGAAAGACTGGGCCAGAGAATAACAACCAATCAACAGTAAATAATGCAGATATATAGTTCAGCAGCCTCCAATTACACTCTGTACTCAACCCCTAGGGGGAAAAGAATTACGCTGCCACAATGAGGATGTATCTGTTACATAACAATGCTTAACTGAAAACATCACTATCACACTAACAAACAGAATAGTCTGTATGACAGTAAGCACTAGGCTACCAATGTTCCCAAGCTGAAATGTATGAAAATGTACAGCCATATACCTTAAGGCATCTTACTACTGATATCCTTCACATGTTTTAACAGCCTAAATTATATATGGTGCATACCCCTCCCCCATAGACTGACTTACAGGGGCATATAACACTGTTACATACACTGACCTCTGGACTGCAGAAGGGCACACATGTTTTGTCCAGCTGTAGTCCATATATATATATATATATATATATATATATATATATATATATATATATATATATATTTATATATATAGACCCTACCCCACAATATGTGTGGGGGCCACAACAGCACTGGAATGATGGCAGGAATGGCAGCACGACATAAGCACAGGCCACTACATAACAACCTCTTACTGCATTTCATATGGACAAAGCCTGATATATAGGTGGAGGACAGAGGCCGGAACATAGGGCCATATTTGAAATTGTGTTGTTATACACTGAGAAATTTGCTGGTGTTACAGGATAGTCTGCAACATACCCTTAGTCAAGAATATGAAGTCAGAAACACAAATGGATGTAGCCATGTACTGATAGCACTCAACAGACACAATGCCAGTGATATATCTGACACAAGACCTGTGTGGTGGACAGACAAAACATAACAGGCAATCCTCTGGCCATCATGTGGATAGGCCCACAACTGAGAGCTATGCAGACAGACTGCATTCCATGCTAAACTAGTATGTACACACAAACCCTGTAACACTGGTGGTATACAATGCATATAACAACACTGCTCACACTGTCTGTAGGTCTGGGACCTTATACAAATATGTAGCTGGCCTGAGTCTGCAAGTCCTCTTGTAAGAAGTATTGCTACCTGCTGTCTGTAACACTGCTGCCCACACACAGGAAGGATGTCCTCCATACAGGAAAGGTAAAGGGACAATGCCCACATGATATAGGAATTTATAGTATTGGGTTGCCATGACAGTGGTAATTGGAAATACTACACAGCATGCTGCATGCAGGTAGCAAGTGGTGGACACTAATTGGTGTAGAGGCCATCACCTGATCATGTGCATCACCAGCAAAAGCCATGCTGCAATCTGTTCAAAGCAACTCAATCCATTTAGTGGAGAGAGACCGAGATAGAGATAGTGAGAGAGAGAGTGTGTGAAAGCAAAAAAAAAATACTAGAAGCAAAAAAAAAACACATCCATCCAGCCATCCACACAGCAAACTATCCAGAAAAGACATTATTCACACAACAGGTATGTGAACTATATATGCATGTAATTGAAAGTAGTACTTGGTCTATAATAATGGGATATATCATGTGGAATGATTTATATGTGCCATCAGGTGTTGTTTTTGTAATGTTGTCCAGCTGAACAACTGCTATAGACAATAGTGTCTGTCCCTGTGGGCAGTGGGCCATAACTGTCACCTGTGCAGATCAGCACTGAATGACAAGATGTATGCTATCATAGTGTGTATGTAATGCAAGACATGTACATTAGTGTGGCCAATAGCTGGTGGTGGAAGTAATGCCATTATGATGGACACGTGGGTTCCAGAGCCCACCACTTGCAGGACAGTCATGTTAACGTGTAATGTAGCATGCACAAATGCCATAGGTGTGTAATAGGCTTACCTGCAACCTGTCCCTATATATACAACCCCCTAATGTTAGGCTGTGTTCACATGTGACACCTGTCTGTGTTGCAGCAAGGCAGAACAGTGCAGCTGTGCAGGCAGGAGAGTTAGAGAGTGTGTACCTGATGCCTGAATGCACTATATATATATATATATATATATATATATATATATATATATATATATATATATATATATATATATATATATATATAAAACCGCAAGGTGCATGTAAACCAGACCTGGTGCACGGAAAAACAATGTTATAAGTCCCAAAATAACATCCAGCACCCAGCACTCAGAAAAACAGGAGGCAACACGACGGTATAAAGCATACATTGCCAGCACAGTCTGCCCCACAGACCAGTTTCGCTCGAAAGTGTCATCAGTGTGTGCTTAACTGCATTTGTGTCCTGATTCAAATAACAACACCAGTAGTTGCATTTAAAGTGACATAACCCCCAACAAAATCATACAGTTCAGCAAAACATCTATATGACCACTTACTTGTAAACAAATATACCCTTATTAACATGGCTATGGTACACATGAAAAACTAAATGCAGAAAGATATTTGCAACAATATGCAATATAAATATTATATACATAGGAAAAAAACATATTACTACATATGTACCTTAACCTACCCTATATATAGAAACTGTACTAACTGCATATAATCATTCATGAAACACCAACACATATCATACTAATATTCAATAACCAAACAAACCCACTTTATAATACCAAAAGTGAAAAATATATTGGCTTCCCCAAACTACCCAATACTAGTACCTAAATGGGCCAACAAAATGATATCTTAAATACTGTAGCCAAATAATAGAGGCAAAAATAACCTATACCTAAATTCACCACTGGTCGTTAAGACCTGGTTTGAAAAGAGCCCCTAAGTTGATGATCCATCTGTGCTCCTTATTAGTCAATGTATTGTGCCTTGCTATTTCATTAGTAAGATATGTCGTGATCATATCTATTCCCGCAAACACGAAATGTGCTGTAGAATGCACCAAAATATGCTTATACAAAGTATTATGTGTCCTTTTACATTTTATGTCACTAATGTGTAGGGCTATCCTCTGTTTCAATGTACATGAGGTCTGTCCTATATAGAATGCCCCACACTGACATACTGCCATATATATGACCCACAAACTTGTACATTTAATAAGGCATCTAATGTCGTAAACTTTCCGAGTATTGACTGAAGTAAAGGAGTGCGTCTTGGACATCAACTTACAATATTTACAATGCCCACAGTATGTACTGCCCATTGTGGTGGAATATATCATCACATCATATACATCAACATGGAATATGTTGCCAATATCTTTCTGCATTTAGTTTTTCATGTGTACCATATCCATGTTAATAAGGGTGTATTTGTTTACGAGTAAGTGGTCCTACAGATGTTTTGCTGAACTGTATGATTTTGTTGGGGGTTATGTCACTTTAAATGCAACTACTGGTGTTGTTATTTGAATCAGGACACAAATACACCTAAAGCGTGTAGCTCGAGTGGATTTGGTTTTGCTAAGATGGAACATGTTCAACAGTTCTGGTTTGGACATGGCTCCTTATGTTAGACAGAGATCGCCTCTGAGAAGGCGGTATGCAACAGAGAAAAGCCTTAGTTTTTTTCAATCGTGCTGCATAGGGCAACTGTTTTAGGCCAGTAATCCTCTTAGTGAGGTACCTCTGTGGTCTCTCCAGTTGCTGGAGATGCCTAGCCAGGTACATTCCAATTGGTGCATTGTACTCAATAATGGGTCTGATGAGGGAAGAGTAGAGGGGCACCACTACATCCTTAGATCTTGATGCGAACCCTTTCATGATCAGATGGGTCACATAGAAGGATTTTCTAACCACCTTGGCAACATGGTTATCAAAGGAAAGTTGACTATCTACTTGGGTCCCTAGATCCCTTATTACTACTTCAGATTTCAGGGGGTTACCTCCTATGTGGTAGTTCATGGGTACTCTGTTTTTTCCAAAGGGGATTACTACGCATTTTTTAGCATTTAGCTTGAGACCATGGCTTTGACACCATGCATCAGTCTCATTAAGGCCCTTCTGGAGGATATCCATGTCAGCCGGAGACTCTATTATAGCACCCAGTTTGCAGTCATCCGCAAACTTGGTCAGCCACAGCCCTTCAGTGCTTGTCTGTACTTCAGAGAAGTATATGCCAAACAGAAGGGGCCCCAGGACAGAGCCCCGAGGCACACCACTCTTTATTTGTCTGGATTCGGACATAGAAACCGCTACTCTTACTTTGTGGGATCTTTCTGAGAGCCAGTTTGTGATCCATCTTGTGATGTAAGGGTTTATGCCCAGGTTGGTGGGTTTATCAATAATACCCGAATGGGGAATGGTGTCAAATGCTTTAGCAAGGTCAAGGTAAGCCGTGTGTAGCTCCTTTCCCTTATCTATAGCCTGAGTAACTGTCTCAAAGAAGTCCACCAGGTTCAGGAGGCATGATCTGCCCTTAACAAAGCCTAACTGTGTGGGGTCAAGTGTTTGGAGGTTCCCAATCTCTCCATTTATGAGTTCCATAATGATTCGCTCCATTGCCTTACAGATCAGACTGGTCAGGCTTATTGGTCAGTAGTTCCCACGGTCGGTTGTGGGCCCACCCTTGTGCAGCGGAACCACTGTTGCTGTGCCCCATTCTATGGGCACATATCCTGTCGAGAGGCTGAGACTGAACAGGGTATTCATATGCAGGGTTAATTCATTTTGGAGCTCGCGTATGACACAGCCGGGACACCATCTGGTCCCACGGAGGCAGTGTTTTTAGCTTTAGATAGAGCCTTATTAACCAACATATCAGCAATAATTGGAGTTACACAATCCCCTGGAATAGTAATAGGCCCTGTAGGTGGTGAGGGGGGGGGGGGGATTTGCACTGAACCTGTCAGCCAAGATGTTGGCAATGTCAGTGGGGTCAGTGTATTTTGTTCCATTTTGTACTAGCTCAGAACAGACCTGAGCGTTGCCATTTAGGTTTTGACATAGCCATAGAAGGCCTTGTGGTTATCCTTGGCATCCTTGGCAACTTTCTTTTCGAAATTGGCTTTAGTTGACTTGATGAGAGCCCTCAATTTCTTACTAAAGCTGATCAGGGAAGATTTTTCTACTTGAGATTTGGCCTTTTTTTGTTTAAGTCTCCTCCTTTTATTGTATAGTTTGCTTATGGCCGGGGTCCACCATACTGGTTTCTTTTTGCTTGAGGAAGGAGTCTTGGTTTTATTTGGATAGCACAGTCCATGCAATCCTGAAGATGTATATAAAGTGCCTTGGTGTAGGATTCTGCATCCTGGATATCATTATCCTTCTGCAAGGGGATAGTGAAGCTTTCCACTTCTGACGCAAGTAGTTTGAAGTTTGCTTTGGAAAGTTTCTTTGACTGGGGGAGGTGGAGGGGTGAGGAAGTCTAGGGTTATCAGTTTGTGGTCTGATCTGACCAGAGAGGGAGTGATACCGGGTGTGGTACAATGGGCGCCCATATTTGTGATGACTAAATCCAATATGCTGTCCCCTCTAGTGGGAGAACATACCAGTTGTTCAAGGGCATTTGAATTTATAAATTCTAAGAACCGCTGGGCATAGGAGTTAGAACTTTGGTAGTTCACCCAGTGTGGGTAACATTGTTTTTCCGTGCACCAGGTCTGGTTTACGTGCACCTTGCAGTTTGGATGTATATTCATTTACAGAGTGCTGTTACCTGTTGCAGGCCCATTTGGGCTTGGATGTAGTGGTATTTTGGATTATCTCAGCTGAATTTGGAGGATTGGAATCACAAAGTGGTTGTTCACAGTCTTATGAGTATGGCATCAGGTCCTGATTTTAGAAAGTTTATGGATAATTTAACCGCCAACAAGGATGATTTCTCATTTTTTACCAAGTCATGGAAGGTCAGCATTCAGTATCGATGGGACAGCTGGATATGCAAATAAACACAACAAACAATTATGGACATCTCTAAGAAAGGAAGTCATGGACGGTGGCAATTGGTTTGGCAAGCTAATTGCTAAAACTTATTTACAAGCTAAGATAGTACCATGGGGCTTAAGGGTTCAGGTGAGGCCAGGATTGAAGTGGGATCACCTGAGCAGTGGAGCAGCCACAGTTGAGCTAACAGCTACTGTTGATTGACATTCATGAATTGCAGCTGTATCCTGACCGAATGTACTCTGACTTTTGTTGGGACTGTGACTATCAAGAATTATATGCACAGTTTAAGGCAGCAGTGGATGATATAGTGTTCACATGGAAGAGACATAAGAAAGGTATACATTTTGATGATCAAAATGAGAATAGACCAAAACAGAAGAGGATAAGGTCTATTAAACAGCTGTTTCAGGCCAGTTTGCAGGCCCACAGACCTGGTTTCAAAATGGGTCAATAGTCGGGTAAATAATAATGATGACAAATGATGTGAACCAGCTTGTTATCAATCTAACACAATGTTTTTTTTTTAAAGTGAATTAAAATTGTTAAAATAAGGTTGGGGGTATGGGCTATGTTTATATGTGTCTCATTTTGATAATATATGATGTAATGTTTTTTGTAATTTTTGAAAACTTTAAAATCGTACATTGAAACAGAGGACAGCCCTACACATAAGTGACATTAAATGCAAAAGGACACGTAGTGCTTTGTATAAGCATATTTTGGTGCATTCTACAGCACATTTTGTGTTTGTGGGAATAGATATGATCACGACATATGTTACTAATGAAATAGCAAGGCACGATATATTGACTAATAAGCAGCGCAGATGGATCATCAACTTAGGGGCTCTTTTCAAACCAGGTCTTAAAGACCAGTGGTGAATTTAGGTATAGGTTGTTTGGGCCTCTATTATTTGGCTACAGTATTTAAGATATCATTTTGTTGGCCCATTTAGGTACTAGTATTGGGTAGTTTGGGGAAGCTAATATATTTTTCACTTTTGGTATTATAAAGTGGGTTTGTTTTGTTATCGAATATTAGTATGATATGTGTTGGTGTTTCATGAATGATTATATGCAGTTAGTACAGTTTCTATATATAGGGTAGGTTAATGTACATATGTAGTAATATGTTTTTCTCCTATGTATATAATATTTATATTGCATATTGTTGCAAATATCTTTCTGCATTTAGTTTTTCATGTGTACCATATCCATGTTAATAAGGGTATATTTGTTTACAAGTAAGTGGTCATATAGATGATTTGCTGAACTGTATGATTTTGTTGGGGGTTATGTCACTTTAAATGCAACTACTGGTGTTGTTATTTGAATCAGGACACAAATGCAATTAAGCACACACTAATGACGCTTTCGAGCGAAACCGGTCTGTGGGGCAGACTGTGCTGGCAATAAATGCTTTATACCATCGTGTTGCCTCCTCTTTTTCTGAGTGCTGGATGTTATTTTGGGACTTATATATACACACACACACATATATATATATATATATATATATATATATATATATATATATATATATATATATATATATATATATATATATATATAGAGAGAGAGAGAGAGAGAGGTATATATAGGTGTATATATATATATATATATATATATATATATATATATATATATATATATATATGTGTGTGTGTGTGTGTGTGTGTATATATATATATATATATATATATATATAAATATATACATATATGTCTACAGATCCCATACAGTATAAGAAGGAATCAGTACTGCAAACTAAACAAAGATATACATTTTGAGCCTCAAGAACAGGGTCAGTCCACCCAGGCATTCTACTTGTATGTTTTATGAGAGTGAAGCTATTACATTAGCAGTATTTCTTAGTAGTTCTCAGCTTACTAATAAAACTGACTGTTGTAGCCTTGTGTCCTCCCCACCCCATCCCACCCCGCTAGTACAGTAATCCTAACTGTCCAATAGACAGTATACATTTAATTCACATCCCTGTGACTAAATTAACCATCAAGCAGCCCTCTTGGTGCTTTCTGTCTTAGTTTGTATCACTTGGAGTCCCACCTGTTTATTTGCATCTCTGTACATTCCCATGCATTACTAATGTAGCTCCCTACTCTAATCTGTGCACAAACTGGTTACTAATCAGCAAGTCAATGTGAAGACACACTCCCAACCTTAATAAACTTTGCTGTCTCTTCTCTCCTTCACTTTACAGGTAGTTTGAAATATTACTTACCCCCTCTGAGGCCTTCACTGATTTCCACTGATTGCCTCTCTGGTTTCTTTGCATTTCACCTAGTTTGCACCCCTTGTGCTATCTCCCTCCCCAATACAAAGTCTATATTAGAATCCTGCTGAGCATGGAGCCATCTTTAAATGTTTAGTCTCCCACAAGGACACAAGTGCTCTTCAGCAATTACATTCTGCTTGCTGGTAAGCCATTAGACCTCAGGAATCTGTTTAAAGTGTTCGGATTTGTAAAGTAATACTTACATTTTTCTCTTGTCTTGGTTGGCTCTGCCGCGCTCCATTCATCCTCGCTAACGCTCGGGCTCTCTCCGCTCCCCTGCCCTGCCTCCTATTCCCTACTACCCCCACTACCTCTACATTTATAGTAATCACAGCCACACCACAGCTCACCCTCGCATCACCTCCACCAATCACAGCTCCTCAAGTCATGTCACATTATACCACACCAACTTGCTCCACATAAAATACTCCCAATCACTCTCATTCCCACTAGGCATTTTTTACATCACCCACACTACTCCCCCATCCACATATAGTGCAACCCTATAATTCCTATTCAGACTCCCCACCTAGAAACAACTTACCTTTATAACCATGACTATCACACAACTAAGTCTAGTCTGTCTTCTCCAAATCCTTTACAACATCACAAGTTATCACTCTAGCAATATCCCTAAACTTAGTAGCACAACACTACATTATGCAGTCTTGTATACAGACACCACACATTATATTAATATCTGCCCACAGTTATTCAAGAACTACATAACTGACCAATTCAAAACTAAACACATACGCTCTCATTCCTACTTCAAAAAAACACAATACTTTCTCACACTCTTCACCAAACTCCAACATCTGTATAACCATTTTAACTCCAGGCTCACCATAAGTGGAGATATCCACCCCAACCCAGGCCCAAATCCATCCTGTCCAACACAAACTGTCAGAACATAACACCCCCACTTTCTTCATCCCTGGGCAAATCAACAACAGCAGCAAAACCAACCATCTTTTAATGCTAAATATTAATATTAGAAGTATCAAAAATAAAATACCTGAACTCCAGGCCACAATAGCACACTACTTCTCAGACATAGTTGCTTTAACAGAAGCCTGGCTAAATAAAAACATAGCTAACTCAGAAGTTCTCCCTACCGGCTACAATATCATTAGACAAGACAGACCACTTTGTAAAGGGGGTGGAACTGCCTTACTGTACAAGTCCAACTTAACTGTCCGTCAATTACCAAACTCCCACCCCTCCCCCAATAATTGGGACACACCTATCTCACAACTTCAACTTCACCCTAAAAAGGTAATCACCACAATTGTGATCTATATTCCACCTGGTAATACACCTGCTAGCCTTGAAGACTTCTTATCCTGGTGTTCTTCCACATACTTACAAGAAACCCTTATTCTGGGGGACTTCAACCTAGATTGGTTCACCTGTATATCAGAACCACAAAGTAATCTAATAAATCTCCATGGCTACCAGCAGCTAGTCCAAATTCCAACTAGATGTGATAAAAAATCTAAAAGGGAATCCATCCTTGACTGGGTCCTAACTAACAACCCCACATTGTACCCTAACACAGGCAGTCTCCCAGACACCTTAAGTGACCACAACATAATATACTTTATACGTAGTAGAACAAGCATATGCAAAACCACTAACTATATGTCCACTAGAAACACAAAAAAAATCTCTCCTGAGGTCCTCAACACTTTACTCTGTAACTGTGACTTGACACCCCTAAAAACCCTCCCACTTGACCAGGCTATAGCATATTTCAACAAAATATTTATACAACACCTAGACACTGTCGCTCCATTGCGCAAAATCAAGGTTAGAACCTCTACATACCCGTGGCTCAGTAAAGAAACCAAACAAATCCTCAAGTCCAGAGACACTGCCTGGTTTTACTATCAAAAAAACAAAGAAACACAAAGCCTAACTAAGTACCAAGAACTGCCCAACCATGCAAAAAAATGCATTAGGCTGGACAAAAAATCCTACTACACAACATTACAAACTAAATACCAACACAACCCGCAAAAAGTTTGGAAAAATGTAAACCAGCTACTAAAATCCACCCAAAAGGCTACCCCCAAACCAACCACCCCTGACACTAAAGTTCCCATCGAAACACAATCCAACTTCCACTTTGTGAACTCAATTCTATCCTTAGTATCATAGGACAGTTCCTTCCTCACTACCCCCCCCCCCCCAACACAAATAAAACTAATACAAGCTTTACCCTCAAAACAGTTTCCACCACTTCAATCAAAAGCATGCACTCCAAACTAAAAACCTCAATAGCAGCCGACCTACTCCCCAGCTATTTCTTGAAACTCACAGCAGATGCTATTGCTATCCCAGTCTCCACTCTCATAAACAGATCAGTTGTTGAAAACTATGTGCCCAAATGCTGGAAAATATCCTATGTTACACCCATACATAAAGGCAGGACCTCCACTGAACTTAATAACTACAGACCCATTGCTTTACTCTCCCCCCTGGCCAAAATCCTAGAAAAATGCATCCATACCCAGATGCTAAACTATCTCCTAGACAGCAACAGCCTGTCACCTACTCAGCATGGTTTCAGACCTGCCCATAGTACCACTACAGCCCTCCTCTGCTTCACAGACACAATAAACCGTCTCAAAAATGAAAGCCTACAAGTGTCAACTCTTTTTTTGGATATGTCCAAAGCATTTGACACAGTCTCCCACCAAATCCTGCTAAACAAACTAAACCAATATCATCTATCAAATTCCACTCTTACCTGGTTCCAAAGCTACTTAACTGACAGGTACCAAGCTGTGAAATGGGAAACTTCTCTCTCTCCTCAGCTGCCCATAACTATAGGAGTCCCACAGGGTTCTATCTTAGGACCACTACTATTCACTGTCTTCACAAATGACCTCCATACCTCCACACAGCATGCATCCATAATTCAGTATGCAGATGACACTACCTTACTCTGTGCTGCACAAAACATTCCTACCCTCCTGCAAACAACTCATCTGGCATTCTCTGATGTTGAAATCTACCTCACCAAAGCCCAACTTATCCTCAATCCAAAGAAAACTCAGCTTATGATTATAACCAGTTCTAACAAAAACACTAACAGTCAATTCACTATCTACTCCACAAATGCTACTCCAATTGCTCCAGTGGCACAGGCTAAGCTATTGGGAATAACCATAGACTCCCACCTAAAATTTGATAGTCATCTCAAATTAACTATTAAAAAAGTACATGCCAAACTGGGATCACTCTACCGTAGCAAACCATTTCTTACCAACAACACAAGATCAGCCATTGCTCGCTCCCAACTTCTATCCACCCTATTCTATGCATCTCCCATTCTGACTAATCTCAACAAAACTGAACTAAGCAAAATGGAAGCCTGCTATAACAGAATTGCCCGCTTTGCTGCAAATTGCTCATATAGAACTCATCACTGTACTGCTTTGAGACAGCTCCACTGGCTTGAACTGCCCAACCTCCTAACCAACAATCAGCTCTGCCTCTGTCATTCTATCTATTACCTCCCCAATAAGTGTTCTGCCCTCAAAAGCCTAGTACAACATGATTCAGCCAAAAGGCCTCTTAGATCATCAAGCAAACTACTACTAGAAGTCACCAACAGCTACAGTAGCTTTGGAGATGCACTATATAGTAGTTCAGTGGCTAAAAAATGGAACGCTGTCCCTACTAGCATTCAAAACACATCATCCAAAGCCTCCTTTAAAGACCTCATCAGGCAACATCTCAAGCAAAGTTGGCAGTGCCATGATTGCTCCCAGACTAGTGAAAGCGGATAACATATACATACTAAATCTAGAGCACTTGATAATAGTTTTCAATCTTACTCACAAACACTGGCTAATCTACAATGTATGTACTGTACCTGTGTACTATGTATGTGTTCTACCTATGTTCCAAATTTCAGCTATACGTCACAAATCTATTAATTACCTTTATTTTTAAAATTAATATTTTTTTGTTTGTTCTCTCCACTGTAACTTTTTTGTGCCGCATACCACTGTAAAAACATGACTCTTGTAATTTGTGTGTATACTGATCATGTCTAAATAATTAAATGTGTCTGTAATTTTTCCTTTGTGGAGCTTTTCTCCCCGGGCTTCTGCTGAAAAAGGGCCTTTTTGGCTCAGTCAGACACCCCCGGTTAACAAATGTAAAATAAAATAAATAAATAATAAATAAGATATACAGACACCTATATGTATGTATATATATATATATATATATATATATATATATATATATATATATATATCTACACACACACATATATATATATATATATATATATATATATATATATAAATATATATATATATATATATATATATATATATATATATATATATATATATACATATGTATGTCTACATTTATACAAACACACACACACATGTATATAAATACTTGTCCCCTACTTTTGCATGATAGTGCTGCTTGATATGTGTGAGGGAACATCACACATATCAATGCACACACACACACACACACACACACATATATATATATATATATATATATATATATATATACATATATATATATATATATATATATATATATATATATATATACATATATATATATATATATATATATATATATATATATCTACAGCAGTAAGTGTGTGCAAAATGGACTTTATGTCAGGTGTGAACCCCATGTTGGGAACACATTGCCCTTGTTTGTGAAGGTGGGACTGGTAATTTGCGGAAGGATATCAGGTATATTTATGGAGGTGGGTTGCGTTGGAAGATAGAGAAGACAGCCTACAGGGGTGGTATATGACACGTGTGGCATGTAAATACCCTGGATGGGGAGTGTTGTCTGTGATGTGGAAGCCCATGAGCCCCCATATGGAAAGAATGGGACCAAGGTCCCCACCCATGGGCAGTCACAACATCAGCTTCATGGCCCTGAAGGTGCCTGGGCTGGATGCTAAACAGGAGGAGCATGTGGACCCTGTGAGCATGTACTGAGGGCCTCAAGGTGCTGTAGCACATCCCCCAAGTCTCTGTGGTGCTCCCTATGCACTAGACCCTGGACCTGACCTTGAGTGACAGGATCTTGTCTGTGTGTGCTCCCAGTGGCGGTGAACACCATCCCCTGAGGTGGTTCCACCTGCCAGTAGTGCAGGCCAAGTAGATGAGGAGGCCCAGGGTGTGTCTCACATGTGATGTGGCCTGGTAACATGGCCAGATGCAGTGGGAGAGGTGATTCTGCTGGCAACTGTTCCCCAAACATGCTATTGTGTCACTATTATAGAACATATGCGGGTAGTAATAGTCCACACATTCCCGGATCATGTCCAACAGCATGCATAGATATCCCCAATAACACAAAACAACAGATGTGCAGTAATCACATAACAAACAGAACACATGCATATATGGAACCATAGTGCCCTTACAATGGCATGCAGGTGACATTGTCTGTAACAGGCCACCAATGATAGTGTCCCCACAGGGAACATGACTACAAACACAGCACAAATTGTGGTACAATACGATATATGTCCCAATGGTAGGTATTCTGTAGACATACCGGTTGAGTTGTGTGATCAGATTGTTGTTGCAGATATGGGGGGGGGGAGACAGAGATGTGTATTAAAAACTATGATAACCTTGCAGTATGAGGTCCTCAGACCTGTTTCCATCTTTATGTCTTTCAGGCAATATGTCCAAGGAGAGTTTTCCCATTTATACAGTGGAGGAGAATAATGTCATCATCTCACACCTGGTGCAGCACAACCAGGTGTTGTTTGGCCGAACAGCCCATGATCAGCAGGAGCAGACTGCCCTGGGGAACAATCTTGTCCACAGGGTAAATGATGTCAGCCTGCATAACCACAGTTATGAGCAGGTCCAGCATCATGCACAGATCTACTTCGCCATGCCTGTTGGCATGCTGCTGCAGTCATGGTGGACCAGCTTACAACAGGAAGGGTCATGCCATCCAGCCCTTCCCTTACACATGTTGAGGAGCTCCTTGCCAGCCTTGGGGCACCTGCCCGCCCACACACACACACACAACACCTGGTGGAGAGCATAGTGGAGGTGGGTACTACCCACACAATGGAAGAGGAATGTGCAGGTAAGGCCACAGGACACATCAGTAGACCACTGTTGTGTATCTATCCTAATCTGTACAGTTAGATCATGCATATGTGAGATGAAATATATAGTCTGTTGCTGTGTAGTAGTAATAAATAGATGTGCATAGTCTGTAGTATTATGGGCTTGTACTGTTGATGTACTGTAATGCTGCACCCACCCAGTACCAATGCCACAGCTGTGGTTACTGACGTCACATCTCTCACACACTTATGTAGGTCCCTCTGGTATATCTCCAGGGCAGCAGCCTATAGCTGGTGAGTGTGGTGTTTGTTCAGGTTTGCCAATACAGCGGCCATGTTATGCCATGGTATATTCCATGCACACATTTAACACACCTACCCATAATGCATGCTGTACATGTTCATGTATTGTTGCTGTTAACTGCACTGCATCACAATGGTCACCATGATGGTGTATCGGAAAGGTATGGCAGACTCCTGCAATATAACTAACATCCTGTCATTGCAAAATGTGTGCAATGAGATGAACATAATGGTGTGACAAATGGCCTATAGTAGGGACATGTGTGAAACATCACCCTTATGCAGTGCTACAACAGTGGATATACCAGTATTACAATGGCAACTGTTACAGATCTACACTATGGCATATCACAATACTGCAGTCTACAACCTTACAACCTGCAATGTGGTCTTAACATGAGCAATGAGTGTGTAATATGGAATAGTATGTTAGGACAGCAAATATGGAGAATACATGCCTTCACAAACACTGGAAGCATATGTGTGCACACACTCCAGATAAAATATAGTGGAAGCAGCCGTTGAGGTACTGACAGCATGCATTCTTCATGAGAATGCACCTTCCAAGTACATGTCCCCAGTGTCACACCAAGAAATGGTCTGTTGTCCAAGACATTTGGCCATCAAATGTGCCCACTTACCTGCAACACAGGCAGCTGTGGCTTGCACACATCTTACATGCCATGGCATGGACCCCATACCTAACAGATAGCACCCAGGAGTTGGACATGTAGCCAATCCTCACCATTGCATATACCATGACAAACAGTCCAGACAGTCATATATGTGACAAGGATGTATGGGACAGGAATAATGTAGGAAATAAACAGATGACCATCCAAGACAGATGATGTCACATGTAGCAAACCAGTCATGCAGACTGCCTAGTAACATGCCACAACAGTGAGGGAGTTGCAGGAATGTCTAGCAAGCACTAGCTGCGCAGTACCCATGTCAGCAATTGCCTAGACTCTGCATACGTGTGACCCATGGGTTAGGGTAATTAGATGGGACAATTGTACCACAGGAAACATCAGCCAGGCCTCTCTACAGGTAATGTATGCATAACAGAAAAGGTCCCCAAAAGGCATGTGTTGCGATGTGTACTGGTGTACCAAGACCACATTGGAAAACTACAGACAGTATCAAGTAAGATATATGTGCTGCACAACCAACACCTCACCCCACCTCAGGCCTACCATCCCCATCTGTACCTTGCCAGTGCCAGTGTACATCTGTATGTTTGCTATTCATTAGCTGGGACTAGGCTGGTACACATGGTGTTCAGTGTTTGGGACACTGCAAATTGACACACATGTGTAGGCCATAGTTGTCAAGCATCTGCAAAAAGGCTGAAGGTGGGGAGGGGGTGTCATCATGACACAATAGTGCACTGCAGCAGGGATCCAAAGGATACTACGAATGGCTATATCTACACACAGTCAGGGTCAGGAACTGTGGCACACATAGCCCTGACTCCACAGCCACAGTCACTACAGTGTGTGAACTCCAAGGGATCTGCACATGAGTTGACCTTGCAATTATGCAGAGTTTGGGAATGTGTAGGGCAGACTGACCAAATCCTGGCAAATGCAGATGGCCCATGCTGGTATACCCCTGCCAGGAATAGTGACTGCTGTAATACACATAACAGTAAGTGCAACAAACCATCATGATAAGGGCGTGTACACATATGCACCCACGATGTGTATTCATCTCAATCAGCATCAGCACAACTAACACATTTGTTTAACTGTACAGGACATATGTTGCATATTAGGTTCATGTAATGTTAACATATGCAGTAATGTGGTCTCATGGCATATCAAGGAAGAGGGTGTCAGATCAATAAGGGTGTGTACACTCCCCATAGCCACGGTAAGGTTTGAAGATTGTCAGTGTAATTGTATTGTATTGGCCATACATGCACCACTGATGATGAGATCTGTAAATCAGACATCAGGCATTGACAAATGACATCTGTCCACATATCATCCCAGGTATGTGTTGGACAAAACACACAGGGGCTGTGAGCAGGAGAGCAGACATAACTGACACAGTAATACACATTCAGCAATGGTGTGTATACCTTTGAGGTATGGTGCACAGTACATGCCAGGGTGCCGAACAGGTGCACAGCAATACTGTGTACATGGGTGCAGTGTGTTCCAGGGGAAGGGGCATCACCTACTAACACAGCCCATACATCACACACATGTATAGTATTACTAGCATGGATTGACTATATGCGCACTGCATGCTGTTGAGTATCATATGTCATGCATGTTGACAGATGGGTAATCAGAGGTTTGTGTGTAATATCTTTGTGCAACCTCACTTGTAAGTGTGCATGTGGGGGGTGGGGGGTTATTTTGTCTGTAAATGCAATCTGGTCGAGTGGAGGGGGGTTGATGTATGTAGGATGTGTGTGTGTATGTGTGTGTGTGTTTATGTGTGTGTCCATGTATGCAATTGTGTGATTGTGGGGTTGTTCATACCTCTCGACTTCCCTTTGAAATCGTGCAGTACATGGACATGGAAAGACACATGAGACACCAGGAATAATTGTCTGACATGTAATCTCAGGACAGCTGATAGTATAATAAGGTCTGTGGCATGGAACATGCATTGGGAGGGAAACTAGACACCAGGTATACTGTTATAATTGCAATCAGCAGAAAGGTGAAAGAATACCCACGTATGCAGCACTATAGATGCATTGGGGAATTACTAGACTCCACCAGCGAGTGTTTCCAAATATTACTGTTGTCCACATAATAAGTTAATAGAGCAACAGATCTTACATCTACTGAGCAATAGTTACGCATGACACTCCAGTGTGTGACATTATTGAGTGACTGTAGTAGCCCCTAACATATGGGGGCCATGCTCATGATGTCTGGACAAACCCAGGGTGAACACTGGATGACAGCAGTGAGTCTTTGTAAAACCAACTCCAATCAGGTCATGCTATGTGATCACTTGTCTGGGCAATTAGAAGAATGATACATTAATGACTGGTATTAATGAGTGTAATATCCAAGTCTGATGCAAGATGGGGAACTTAAGAGAATAAACTTGGGACAGCCTGTAAACTCAGGGACAGGTAAGTATTATGGTGGAATGTCAGTGTGTGTGTGTGTGTGTGTGTGTGTGTGTGTGTGTGTGTGTGTGTGTGTGTGTGTGTGTGTGTGTGTGTGTGTGTGTGTGTGTGTGTGTACTGTTAAGCAATGATGTACAGGTCTTAAAGTGTATTTCTTGTTTTCCCCTCACAGGTGGCAAGGAGGGTCAGGGTCCCTCCTGCAAGCAATCTGATGTTGGTGTCCATACAGACACTGAAAATGATGATAGCTGTGTTGAGGCACAAGCGGGGTTGTCAGAGGCCAAAACCGCACCATTGTTTGACATCCCCCTGTTATCCACCCCATCCCCGCACACAGTCACAGTGCCTATAGATACCACATCACCAGTAGCCATAGCTGAGGGACAGTTGGCGGTTGATGGCAGTGCACAGGACTGTGGAATCTATGGCTGCTGTGTCTGGACACAGCAGCCATAGCTGGATGTCAGGCAAGGTATCACATAGGCAGCTGTACAAAGGTGCTCACTGGAGGGCTGCTGGTCATTGTGCCCCTGGCAGAAGTGCCACATCTGGTACCACAAGACGCATGTTTCAGGCTGTCATGGAGGTGCAGGCACATATGGAACAGTAAACCAGACAGGGCCTGAGGCTGCAGAGGGCTACTCTTTCAGCTGTAACTAACAACATTCTTGATCCTGCAGGCACACTCCGTTATTTTACAGAGGTCATGGATAGATGGTGGGGTGAGATGGTGGGACTCATTGACCGTGGATCGTCCATGCTAGAGTATGTGGTGGGTGTCAGTATTGCTTTAATATAACAGCTAAGCACATTTGCGCACTGGTAAGCGAAGCCTACATGGTGTAAGCACCCTTACATTTAACTGTATGTTAGCACCACTTAGCTTCGCCCAAACCCACACAAATGCGCTTAAAGCTGCTCAAAACTGCCTTAACCACTCTGTATCCAAAAGCCTTTGTTCTGCCCAGCAACAAAATAAACAGCCCATGCAGGTCTTGAACCCAGGACCCTCTAAACCATAGTTACAGCAGTAAACCACTACACCATGACAGCTGTGGACAGTTGTTGTTTTCCCAATATATCTGTCAGTACACATATTGAATAGTATTGAACAATTGCTGTGACTTCTACAATTGTGTAGTACTTGTTAGTGATATTACTGTTGCATTACATATGTTGTTATATCTAAATATACACATATCAGATAAATGCAGTGTGATACATCTGAGAAGGTATACACAACAGTAATGTTTACACATGCCAAGGATATGGATATATATATATATATATATATATATATATATATATATATATATATATATACATATCTTCTTCTTTTGGCTGTTCCCGTTAGGGGTCGCCACAGCAGATCACCTGTTTCCATTTCTTCCTGTCCTCTGCATCTTGCTCTGTCACACCAACCACCTGCATGTCCTCTCTCACCACATCCATAAACCTTATCTTAGGCCTTCCGCTTTTCCTGTTACCTGGTAGCTTCATCCTTAGCATCTTTTTCCCAATATACTCAGCATCCCTTCTCAGCACATGTCCAAACCAACGTAATCGTGCCTCTCTGGCTTTGTCTCCAAACCTTCCAACCTGGGCTGACCCTCTAATATACTTATTCCTAATCCTGTCCACCCTCGTCACACCCAGTGCAAATCTTAACATCTTTAATTCTGCCACATCCAGCTCAAACTCCTGCCTTTTTGTCAATGCCACTGTCTCCAACCCATATAAAATAGCTGGTCTCACTACCCTCTTGTAGACCTTCCCTTTAACTCTTACAGGTACTCATCTGTCACAAATCACTCCTGACACTCTTCTCCACCCACTCCATCCTGCTTGTACTCTCTTCTTCACCTCTCTTCCACACTCACCGTTACTCTGAACTATTGACCCCAAGTATTTAAACTCATCCACCTTCACCACCTCTACTCCTTGCATCCTCACCATTCCTCTAGCTTCCCGCTCATTCACACACATATATTCTGTCTTAGTCCTGCTGACCTTCATTCCTCTTCTCTCTAGAGCATATCTCCATCTCTCCAGGGTCTCTTCCACCTGTTCCCTACTCTCACTACAGATCACAATGTCATCTGCAAACATCATAGTCCACGGGGACTCCTGTCTGATCTCATCTGTCAACCTGTACATCACCACTGCAAATAAGAAAAGGCTCAGAGCTGATCTTTGATGTAACCCCACCTCCATCTTAAACGCATTCATCACTCCCACCACAGACCTCACCACTGTCACACTACCCTCGTACATATCCTGTACCACTCTTACATACTTTTCTGACACTACGGACTTCCTCATACAATACCACAACTCCTCTCTAGGCACTCTGTCATATGCTTTCTCTAAGTCTACAAAAACACAATGCAACTCCTTCCGACATTCTCTGTACTTCTCTATCAACACTCTCAGAGCAAAGATCGCATCTGTAGTGCTCTTTCCTGGCATGAAACCATACTGCTGATCACTTATTATCATGTCCCTTCTTAACCTTGCTTCCACTACTCTTTCCCATAACTTCATGCTGTGACTGATCAATTTAATCCCTCTGTAGTTACTACAGCTCTGCACATCACTCTTATTCTTAAAAATCGGTACCAAAACACGTTTTCTCCATTCCTCAGGCATCCTCTCACTTTCCAAGATTTCATTAAACAATCTGGTTAAAAACTCCACTGCCATTTCACCTAAACACCTCCATGCTTCCACAGGTATGTCATCTGGGCCAACAACCTTTGCATTCTTCATTCTCTTCATAGCTATCCTTACTTCCTCCTTGCTAATCCATTGTACTTCATGATTCACTATCTCTACATCATCCAATCTTCTGTCCCTCTCATTCTCTTCATTCATCAACCCCTCAAAGTACTCTTTTCATCTCCTCAACACACTCTCCTCACTTGTGAGTATGTTTCCTTCATTATCCTTTATCACCTTTACCTGCTGCATATCTTTCCTAGCTCGGTCCCTCTGTCTAGCCAATCGGTACAGGTCCTTTTCTCCCGCCTTAGTGTCCATCCTTTCATACATCTATTCATATGCCTTATCCTTAGCTTTTGCCACCTCTCTCTTTGCCATAAACCTCATCTCCTTATACTCCTGTCTACTTTCTTCATCTCTCTGACAATCCCACTTCTTCTTTGCCAACCTCTTTGCCTGTATATTCTTCTATACTTCCTTATTCCACCACCATGTCTCCTTGTCATCCTTCCTCTGTCTCGATATGATACCAATCACCTTTCTAGCCATCTCCCTTACCAGATCTGCTGTAGTTACCCAGCTATTTGGTAACTCTTCACTGCCACCCAGTGCCTGTCTTAACTCATCTCTGAACTCCACCTCACAATTACCCTTTTTCAGTTTCCACCATTTGATCCTTGGTGCTGCCCTCACACTCCTCCTCCTCTTCTTGAACTACAGAACTAGTAAATACAGAGGGATTAAATTGATCAGTCACAGCACGAAGTTATGGGAAATAGTAGTGGAAGCTAGGTTAAGAAGGGACGTGATGATTAGTGAACAGCAGTATGGTTTCATGCCGGGAAAGAGCACTACAGATTTGATGATTGCTCCGAGAGTGTTAATGGAGAAGTACAGAGAATGTCAGAAGGAGTAGCATTGTGTTTTTGTAGACTTAGAGAAAGCATATGACAAGGTGCCTAGAGAGGAGTTGTGGTATTGTATGTGGAAGTCAGGAATGTCAGAGAAGTATGTAAGAGTGGTACAGAATATGTATGAGGGTAGTGTGACAGTGGTGAGGTCTGCAGTGGGAGTGACAGATGCGTTTAAGGTGGAGGTGGGGTTACATCAAGGATCAGCTCTGAGCCCTTTCTTATTTGCAATGGTGATGGACAGGTTGACAGATGAGATCAGACACGAGTCCCCATGGACTATAATCTTTGCAGATGACATTGTGATCTGTAGTGAGAGTAGGGAACAAGTGGAGGAGACCTTGGCATGATGGAGATATGCTCTAGACAGAAGAGGAATGAAGGTCAGCAGGACTAAGACAGAATATAAGTGTGAATGAGAGGGAGGATAGAAGAATGATGGCAAAGGTGGATGAGTTTAAATACTTGGGGTCAATAGTTCAGAGTAACGGTGAGTGTGGAAGAGAGGTGAAGAAGAGAGTACAGGCAGGATGGAGTGGGTGGAGAAGAGTGTCAGGAGTGAGTTGTGACAGGCGAGTACCTGTAAGAGTGAAAGGGAAGGTCTACAAGAGGGTAGTGAGACCAGCTATGTTATATGGGTTAGAGACAGTGGCATTGACAAAAGGCAGGAGTTTGAGCTGGATGTGGCAGAGTTAAAGATGTTAAGATTTGCACTGGGTGTGACGAGGGTGGACAGGATTAGTAATAAGTATATTAGAGCATCAGCCCAGGTTGGAAGGTTTGGAGACAAAGCCAGAGAGGCAAGATTACATTGGTTTGGACATGTGCTGAGGAGGGATGCTGAGTATATTGGGAAAAAGATGTTAAGGATGAAGCTACCAGGTAACAGGAAATGAGGAAGGCCTAAGATAAGGTTTATGGATGGCGTGAGAGAGGACATGCAGGTGGTTGGTGTGACAGAGCAAGATGCAGAGGACAGGAAGAAATGAAAACAGGTGATCTGCTATGGCGACCCCTAACGGGAAGATGATGATATGTATATATATATATATATATATATATATATATATATATATATATATAGGCAAAGGGTATACTTTGGCATCAGGGCACATGATGATGGTCTGCAGTGTGGCTCAGGGGTGTAGTGTCTGGATTTGCCCACACAAGCGGGTATTGTATTTACCATCCACTCATCTGCGTTACTATTGTGGGTGGCCAGTGCCGTGCAATGCTTGCCATGTATGTGTTCTATATTCCATAACATGGGCGGTTTCTGGGATTTGCACATGTCCCACATGTATGTTCTGTGACATGTGGAAGGGTACCTGGGGTGTCTGGGGCATGTTGTGTAGACAGATTGTTATCATCAGATGTGCCATTCCTGACCTCATGTGGTGACAACTGGCAATGAAAACCAGGTTGACTCTGCACCTACATTGACAGCATGATACAGGTATTCACTAGTGTTAGTGGCATCTGTCCATACAGGGCATGTGTATAAGACATGGTATGTCCTTTGTGGGTTACATTTGCTGACTCTACAGTTGTGCAGGAGTCCAGTGGGGAACATAGCAAAGGAGCACTGTATGCAATGAATTGCCTATTGTTGTGATGGGACAGGGTGCCATGTCCTCTGTAGTTCACTGCAATCACACTGTGGTTACTATCTGTGGGCAATATGCAGAGAACTGCCAACATAGTGGTTGTTGCCTAGCCAAGTGTGTTTGTGTATGAGACATGGGTGGAGAGTGTTCTCTCGGTAATACAAGGGTTAGCTATATTGTTCCCCAAGCCATGATGTCACATGTAGGGGTATGGAGTGTCTACCCCAGCCTATCTGCTGTTTCACATCTGTTATCCTTGTAAGGTGGACGTTGTGACATATAATAGGCCTACCATATAAGAAATGTGCAAAACCCGCTCCACAATGAGTCCTGTTATACACACTCACATCAACCTTCACACAGGATACTAATGACAAACACACACACCAAGTCTCACAGTTATCATGTCTGGGATTAGAACTCCTACCTGCCTAGTATATCACACTACAGCATTACACAGTTATAGCACGCGTCACAGAGCGTACTGAGTTACTACTTCCCCAAAGGTGTATTTCAAGGTGAATGACATCAGCAGGGTTGCCAAAGTAGGGCAATGAAAGTTGTAGTGACTGTGAATGGCCTCAAAAGCATTGATCCCTACACAGACAAAGAAAAACAGACACACAAAGTTTTACAGTTGCCATGTCTGGGATTAGAACTCCTGCCTAACTAGTACATCCTACTACAGCATTACACAGTTATAGCCTGTGCCATGGAGCTTACTGGGCTACTCCTTCCCCAAAGGTGTATTTCAAAGTGAATGACATCAGCAGGTTTGCCATGGTTGGGCAATGGAAAGTGTAAGTCATAGGTTCATAGGTTGGTACTAGGCTATCGGCCCTAGGGCCTATGCATACCTAGCCATGACAATTCCCTGGCTATGTCTTCCCACAATATTTACTTCCTTGGACCCCTGTCTAGCAGAGCGACTGACATGATCCTCGGGGTCAATTTCCTATCTCCCGTCCAATCAAGGTTCCTTTTGAAGAGGGCCAAAGAGGCACTCTGCTTGACATGTATGGGCAGTCTATTCCAGAGTCTGGGGAGTATCTGGGTCAGGAACACAACCCTCCAGCATGTATTGTTCATTGTGATGACAAAGTTTGGATCCCTGGAGCATGTGGCTCCAGGGATCCAAACCTTGTCATCACAATGACAAGGCTTGGATCCCTGGAGCATGTGGCTGTGAGGGATTTGGATTTCTTTAAGTGTAGCATGTCCAACAGCTCTGGGTTTGACATGGCATTGTATGTTAAGCAGAAATCGCCTCTGAGTACATGACATGTGCCAGAGTATAGCTGGATGATTTTCAGATGGTCAGCTTAGGGCATCTGGTTTAGGCCTGTGATTCTTTTATTGTGGTATGTATGCAGCCTTTCTAGTTGTTGCAGATGTCTTGTGAGGTACATACCAAATGGGCCATTGTAGTCTGTACTGGGTCTACTGAGAGATGACTACAGTGGAACAATGACCTCCTTTTTCCTGGATGTAAAGCCCTTAGTGATGATGTGTGCCACATAGCTGAATTTCCTGACTGTTGTGCTGATGTGGTTATCAAAGGTGAGACCACTGTCCAACTGTGTCCCTAAGTCTGTTATCACACTTTAAGTGTTTAGTGTACTGCCACCTATGTGGTACTTCATCGGTACATGTCCCTTCCCAAAGGGGATAACTATACATTTTTTAGCATTGAGCTTGAGGCCATGGCTCAGGCACCAAGCATCTCCTTTCTATAAGACCCTTCTGTAGAATATCCACATCATGTGGGGATTCAATATTGGCTCCAGTGTGCAGTCATCTGCGACCTTTGTTAGCCAGAGTCCCTTAGTGTTGGCCTGTACTTCAGAGCAGTAGATGCCAAACAAGAGCAGTCCCAGTACTGAACCCTGAGGTACTCCAGCTGTCACTTTTCTGGGGCTGGATTTGGTGTCACCTACATTTACAGTGTGAGTTCTGTCAGGACAGCAGTTGGCAGTCCATCGGGTGACATAGGGATTAATGGCCAGCTTGGTAGTTTATCTATGATTCCAGACTGGGGGATGGTATCGAAGGCCTTTGCGAGGTCCGGATAGCCTGTGTGAACCACCTTACCCTCATCCACAGCTCTGGAGACTGATTCAAAGATGTCAATCAGGTTCAGGAGACATGATCGGCCCTTCACAAACCCATCCTGTGTGGGGTCCAGTGTTTGCAGGTTGCCAATGTCTTTGTTCATAAGTTCCATGATAATATATTCCATGGCCTTGCAGATCAGGCACGTCATACTGTTGGGGCTGTAGTTCCCAGGATCCAAGGTGGATCCCCCCTTGTGGACTGGGATAACTGTAGCTGTGCACCACGCAGTGGGCATGAAGCCTGAGGTGTGGCTATGATGAGACATGGCACATAGGTGAGGTGCAGTTCATTTTGCAGTTCATGAAGTACACAGCCCGGGATGTTGTCTGGTCCCATAGATGCTGTTTTCTTAGCTCTGGAAAGTGCATTTTGTACCTGTGTGGCCATTATTACTGGAATCTGGCAATCCTTCAGTGTTTAGATGGGCCCTTTAGGGGGTGGGAGGTGGGTGCAGTTGGCACTGAATTGATCTGCCAGGATATTGGCAATATCCTTGGGAGCAGTATATTTAGTACCATCCTGTTGTAGCTCAGAGCAGATCTGAGCATTGCAATTTAGAGTCCTGACATAGCCATGGAATGGCTTGCAGTTGTCTTTGGCATCTTTGGCTATATTATGTTTGTGACTAGCTTTGGAGGATGTTATGAGGGATCTCAGCTTCTTACTGAGGCTGGTAAGGGAGCATTCTGGAAATCCCCTCGTTTCTGCAACAGTTTCTTCCTTTTGTTGTACAGTACGTTTATGGCAGGGGGGCCACCACATTGGCTTCCTTATCTTGGTGGGGAGTGTCTTGGTTCTATATTGGATGGCATGATTCATGCAAGAGGGGATTTGCTCGTACAGTGCCTTAGTGTAGGATTCAGCAGTCGTCCTTTCTGTTCCCGTCTGCATGGGTGTCATGATGTTAGTCACGTCTGACACGTGTAGCATGACATTGGCTTTGGAGATGTGTGTTGAGGAGGTTTCCTTACATGGGTGTGGGGGAGGGATATGGATGTGAAGGAATGATTAGCTTATGGGCAGACCTGACCACCAATGGGGGTGACCATAGGTGTGGAGCATTGATTTCCCATGTTGGTAATAACCAGGTCTAAGATATTTGAGCCCCTGGTGTGACTATGGGTTACTTGCTCCATGGCATTGGGAATTATGACTTCCAAGAACTCTTGGGCACACGTGTTGGTACACAAGTAGTTTTCCCAGTTAATGACAGGGTAGTGTAAGTCACCCAGTTTTAGGGTGTTTGGTTGTATCATAATATTTTCCAGTATGTTTAGAAAGGTGTAGTGGGAATCTTGAGGCATGATGGGGGATCTGTAGCAAGCTATACAAATTGGATTGCCGTCTTACCTAGTATTAGTTGCACCTGGGGTACCAAGGGTATTAGTGGTGTAAATATCCTTGGTGAATATGGACACTCCTCCACCTTTAGTGTTTTGTTTCTGGTTTGGTGGCCGACAGGTGTGGTGAGAGCTGTACCTGGTATTGCAGGGGTGCTCTCTAGAGCCTTGGATCAGGTCTCTGTTACTGCACAGATATCAATGTTCTCCATTTTTAGGAGTGCCTAGTGACTGTGAATGGCCACAAAAGCATTGCTTCCTATGTACTCACAACCAAACACACACACACACACAGAGTTTCACAATTGCCATGTCTGGGATTAGAACTCCTACCTAACTTGTGCATCACACTATAGCATTAAGCAGTTATAGCATGCGTCATGGAGCTTACTGGGCTACTCTTTCCCCAAAGGTGTATTTCAAACTGAATGACATCAGCAGCCCTGCCAAAGTAAGTCAATGGAAATTGTAGTGATTCTGAATGGCCTCAAAAGCATTGATCCAAACACAGACACAAAGTTCTACAGTTGCCATGTCTGGGAATAGAATTGCTATGTAACTAGTGCATCACACTACAGCATTATGCAGTTATAGAATGCACCACAGAGCTTACTGGGCTAATCCTTCCCCAAAGGTGTATTTCAAAGTGAATGACATCAGCAGCCCTGCCAAAGTAGGGCAATGGATATTGTAGTGAGTGTGAATGGCCTCAGAAGCATTGATCCCTGCAGAGACAAACACACAAAAAGTTCTACAGTTGCCATGTTTGGGAATAGAACCCCTACACAACTAGTACATCATACTACAGAATTACACAGTTATAGCACACGCCAGGGAGCTTATAAGACTACTTTTTCCCCAAAGGTGTATTTCAAGGTGAATGACAGCAGGCTTGCCAAAGTAGGGCAATGGGGAATGTAGTGACTGTGAATGGCCACAAAAGCATTGATCCCTACCCCCCTCACACAAATACACACACACACACACACACACACACACACACACAAAATTGCCATATCTGGGATTAGAATGCCTACCTAACTTGTACACCAGACTATAGCATTACACAGTTATAGCATGTGCCACAGAGCTTATAGGGCTGCTACTTCACCAAAGGTGTATTTCAAGGTGAATGACCTCAGCAGGCTTGCCACAGTAGGGCAATGGGGAGTGCAGTGTGTGTGCATGGGCCATATACCATTCACCTGGAAGCAGACACACATCACTCAGGCACACACAGGTTTATATTTCGCAGGTATGTGTATACAACTGCTAGATGAATGCTGACTTGTACAGTCATGTTACACAGTTATCCCAAGCACCACAGACACTATAGTGCTGAGGGATACCAGAGGCAAATGTCTTCAATGATTGGCGTTTGCACATCATGTGGCTTTAGCCAATTGGATGTGTGCTGGGTGGGACAGGCCTCATGATGGGAGGCTCTTTGTCACTCACTTCCACACATCTATGTATGTGTAAATTTGGCCTATTTTAGTGTGCTGTCCTTGGATATAATGTGTGTATTCGTATCTAATGTGTGTGCAAAGCATGACTGATGTGCAATGTGGAGTGTGTGCACAAACATTTGTGACTGCCTGATATGTATAGTCCACTGTTGCTGCCAGACACGGGCTTCATTTCTGAAAGTGTGGGAGCATGCCCAGTAAGACCTTTCAGTATTTTGTTGTCAGACGTGGGCTTCGTTTCTCTAGGTGTGGGAGCATGCCCTTCTGTATTGAATGTGTGAATCCATTTCAGATAGGTTGTACTCCAGTGCAGGCTTTTGTGTTCTACACCTACAGCTAGCAACCTGTTTCTGTGGGATATCTGGAGATCAGTTGCCAATATGGGGTCAAAATGGGCAACGGATAGTGGGTTATTGTAGGTAATTGTGTCTGTGCTGTGTCTGCTGCATGGTTTTGGTATTAGCAGAGATATTCAAACATATGTACTTTTTACACTGTGATGTTTTATGTCATCAACTGCTGTCAGGTATACACATTTGCTTGCAGTAATTTCCTGGGGAACACAGGATGAATGCAGCTGTGTCCAGTATTGTGGTCTGCAGCCTACATATTCTTGCACAATAATGCCATTCTGGAGGTGAAGCTGCAGACACTTGCTGATGGGTCTGTGTAAATGGCTCAGAACCTTGGTACAGTGGTGGCTGAGGATCCCATGCTTGTACATCCATCAATGTGACATTATGGCCATATCCTGCTGTGGCCATACCTCACAGCTGTACAGATTAACACAGGTTACCAAGAGGTAGAGGTCATATTTCTGGGCATTACACCTTCACATTGTGGTTTACGAGCAGATTTGTAGCCACCCATTCCTGTGTTTGCAGGCAGGGATAGTATGTGCACACGACTGAGTTTCAGACTTCACACACGCCATGCTGCCCATGCTCCTACCCCCTCTATTATTCTATCCTCTTCCAAACATTATGCAAACATTATCTGATAAGTTCCCTATAGTTATCACTTCATCCCAGCAGTAACTTGATGATGGCCCACAGTTCACAATGCAGTAGGACATGATGGACATGTTACTGGGATTTGTCGACATGGCCTTGCATTTGGGTTCTGTGGACTGTGTTACATTGTTATTTGGGAGCCCATGACATAACATACATTGGCAGTATGGGTGGGACACAGGCCTTTGGCAGAGGAATGTAGGGCATTTGATAGTGATGCAGACCAGCTGTAGCAGCCCGTTGCATAGTGTCACTCCTACAGTCACAGAATGCAAGCCACTTTGTTCCCCTGGGGTGACAGGGTAGGTGTGCAAGGTGTTAATATCAATACTTTCTGTCATTATTGATCCAGTGGTGTGGATACTGGCAGGATGCTGCTTACAGCTAGGGACACACCCGCATGGGACACCTCTTCTGCATGCTGCATTCTGTGGCTATTGCTATACAGAGGTGGGGGTCATATTGTACTCATTCCCAAAAGCAGGGATAAGACCTGTGAGGTACCTGTGGGTGATGGTGGGGTGAGATGGGTGCATGTGTGCTATGGACACTACTTGCATTTGACTCACAGATATACATGGAGCATTCCACTTATGCTGGCTTGTGCAGGGACATCAGCAGTTTCTCAATACTTCTTGCCTGTGGCCTTTGTGGTCTGCCAGTGTTTGGCCAGTTGACATCAGTATTCCATACTACAAACCCAACTAATGTGCTGCTATCCTGTATGTAGAATTCCAAAGGTGTGTCCATTTGACAGTAACATATTATACACTGTTTGTCTGGGGTACTTCCACCTGTTTACTGTTTGTATGTCTGGGCCCACATTCATGTCATGTCCATCTTTCAGATGGTGACAGATATTACATCCAAACATTTAGTATGGCTTACTGCTGGAATGTGTTTTGCTGGGATGCATTGTGTTTGGCACTGCAGTTGTGAGAACTTGGCCCTGTCATTGGCAGTACTGGTCAATGGCCACCAGGACAAACCTCACCATGCCTACATGCTGATCACTATCACACAATATACAACACACACCAACCTAACAGATGCAGCCCTGCATATTTTACACATGCTACAATCTATCCTGCTACTTTGTCCGGCTCAGGTAATCTGTGCTCCACTGTTATTATACCTACACATACATGTTACTACATTTTTACATAGAATTGTGGTGGTCAAACCTGACAACTGTACACATTTGCTATGACTGTACTGGTATTTCAGGTATTCCATTTCATTCTGTATTCTGACCTATCAAGCAGACTAGAGGCATATCAGTGTACTACAGTTCATAGGTTTGATTGACTTAAATTTCAGTTTCAGACTTCTTACCCTTCAGAACTAACGTCCCACTGTCTGACCTATTGTAGTCTGTCTGTGTAGGTCTGGTGGGGGGCTGTTCTCCATAGCCATCAATCAGAGGCCTTAGCACAGCCTTTCTTTGTGTTTGTCTATGCCTGTCCTGCTAGCTGAGACTGTTGTTGGGTGTGTGAGCCTCCCTGACTGGCATGTGTGTGTCCCATGGACACACATTTGGCCCACCACATTTCCTGCAGTAGTGGGTTTTGTCACCTTGTCTAGTACTGGCTACTGTGGTGGCACCAGTATTTGTTACAGATCTCATGCTACCACTATAGGTGTCTACTATCTGCTGGCATCCCACTCAGCCACCCAATTCCCTTGCATGCTCACATCCATACCATAGATACAAGTAACAAAACATAGTACTCCATTCAGCAGTTGATAGGGAGAGTGACTTACCTTGTGGCTGTGCCAGTATTGAGTATGGTTTTGGAGGGCTGACTATGTTGGATGCACATAGTACACTCCCTATACATGGTTAAGCACAGGTAGTGTCATGTTTGGCATCCCTTTTACTGTATGTGCGAGTAAGAGAGTGGTGACATTCCCTGGGTTCCTACCGTGTCAGTGCATGTGCTATGCTTTGCCTCTTTGTCAAGGCCTAGGCATACTGAGCATGCCTCCTTCTGCCTACTGGAGCAGGCTCAGGTTGTTCCTCCTCTGAGTCACTCTGTGCCTGTGCAGGCCTTTGCAATGGTGAGGGGCTGTGGGCCCTGCCCCATGCTGTTCCTGCTGCAGCTGTTTCCACAGGATCATATTGTGTAGCATGGCACATACGATGACAATTTGGGTATATGTAGCTGGTGAGTACTGCAAGGCTCCAGCAGATATGTCCAGGCACTGGAACCATGACTTGAGCATCCCAAACACATGCTCTCTTATGATTCTGGTTTGTGCATGTGCCTCATTATGGAGTTCTTGTTCAGGTGTGTGTGCATTTCTGATTGGTGTCATCAGCCATGGCTCCAGTGCGTAACCAGCATCCCCCACTAGGTGGCCATAAGGGATGTCCCCAATGGCAAATCTCTGGTACAGCTGCATCATATGCCAGATGTGGGAGTCGTGATAGCTTCCAGGGCAGCCAGCACACACACATTCATTATAATGCCCTGGGCATCGCACATGACCTGGCAGTTGATGGAGGAGAAGCCCTTGCGGCTGATGTAGACCCTACCCCACTCACTGGGTGGTGCTTTGATGTGTATATGTGTGCAGTCTATAGCACGCACTACCTCAGGGTATTCTGCTATTTGGCAGAAGAGACGCATATTGCTGGTCAACGCCTCATGACTGTTGTGGAAATATACGTCCTCACCGGCATGTTTTGACATGGCATCCAGGAACTGTTGATGTACCCAGGATGCTGATGCCTGTGAGATCCCCATGATATTCCCAGTTGGCCTTTGGAAGGTACCTGTGGCTAGTATTCTTAGGCCTACACATACCTTGGTATCCACTGGAATGGGTTCCTCTCTGTTGGTTCTGTGTGTGAGATGTGGCCGGCACAGCTCAACAATTTGCTGTAGGAGGTCCCTGTCCACACTATAGTGCTCCACTATCTCCAGCTCATGTAGCCCCTGGTAGGTTATCCTGGATCTGTACACTCTACTCCTTCTCCTCACTGGGGGTTGGTCATCAGCATTCTCATCCTTACCATCCTCAGCCTCTTCCACATGTTGATTTCTGAGAGCTAATGCAGCCCCTATCATTTTGTTGCTTTTGTTTGGTAAAGTTTCCCTACTTGTGTACACTGGTGGTGTAGATTTTGTGGGAAAAAACAGAGGGAAAGGTGTTTGCATAGTTTATAGTAGTGTGCTGGGCTGGGCTGCTGCCTGTGTAATTGGCTGATTCTGATACATTTCACCTGCCAGCTATGCTAGTTCTCCTTGATTACCTTCCTACTGCTGTTTACCCTTCCCATTGCCTTCCTGTTTAAGCTCAGGGGTGAGCCACACAAACACAGTGCTCAGATGTGCACGGAGCTGCTATTTCCTGGTTTACTTTTTTTTTTTCTTTAAAACATGGTGCACGGCGTGCACACCCTCTTAGGCAATGTAAAGAGTGATTGGCAGCTTCAGACATACCTCCTTGCTTAGCTCTGCTAAGCTAAGGGCAAACCCCAGCCACAGGGCTCCAATAAGCTTACAGTATGCCTGACACACCCCTCTGTGATTAGCTAGCTTTTAGGCTTGCACCATGGTCTTCTGCACCTACATGGTTGGGTGCAGGCTAGCCATGATGGGGAATCTGGGATTCAGTATCATTCCCCTCATTTGCATAGGATTCCCTTCTAAGGCCTAGTTACAAGTCTGACACTGAGCCTTTCCTCCTTAGCAAGCACTATTCATTCACTGACCATGTTGTCTTCTGCCTGCCATTGAGTATAATGGCAAAATTATGATTTTGGATAGAATGGTTCCTTCAAGGTTTTTTTATTTTATTTTGGGCCAATCCCATTTGCACGCTGCTGCCCTATGCTTAAACGGCCAAAATTGGACAAAAAAATAAAGTTATTTTATTTATTTTTGCAACTGTTTTCCATGCCAATGGCTATATATTTCGCCACTGGCATGCTTTACACATTATATACACCCTTTATTTGGAGCTGTCATGGCTCTGTTTTGTAGTTTGCAGAAATGTACTCGGTTATTAACCGAGTACATTTCTGCAGATGACACTAGTCCTGCACGGCTGGCTGCCAGCTTCCTGGATCACAAATTCACCTCATTTGCATGGTTTTCACCTGCAAATGGGATAATTTGCATACAGGAACTATGTCTGTGCAGGAATAGTGCAGGAGCACTCGTGCATGTCCCGAGAGCTTGTTCCTGGATCTACTGGCAGCCATATTGCCTCCAGCAGCTCCTGCACTATTCCTGCACACCGTACATAGCTTGCTAAATCCCAGGGCATGTTTTATGTTGAATATTCTAGTTTGTTTACATTTTTGTGATTTGTCATTATGTTAGCAGTGTTGCTTTTCTAACACTGTGTGGCATTGGAAAGTTTTATTTTGAGTAAATATTGTGCTATTTTGTAGCATTCATGTGTATTTCAGCTATTGTAATAGAAGTATTTGGTGACATATGACAAACTAATGCAAGTTTTATTACAGTATGTTATTTTTCAGTGGATATTTAATACATGAAACATGCTAATTGTATTTTATTTGTCATTAATTAATTCCTTCTTACCACTTTACTATCTAGGAAACAAAGAATCACATGTAGTACAGTGGCACAGTGAGGCAGGGGGTAGTGTTGCCACCTCACAGCAAGAGGTTCCCCAGTTTGATTCTTGGCTAGCGTGCCTTCAGGTGGAGTCTGCATATCCTCTTTGTGTTTGCATGGAATTTCTCAGGGTGCTCCGGTTTCCTCCAACAATCCAAAAACATGCATAAGGTAGATTGGATACTATAAACTGGCCATAGGTGTGAGTGAACATGCATGCATGTGGTATAGAAGAACAACAGCAGCAAGGCTACCCACCCAGCAGTGTGAGCATTGGCTCTTGATGATTGTCACTGTTGAAGTGACATCATGACCTCATGTGAAAGTTGTTGTGGATTGATTGAATGGAAAGCATCACAGTTGCTGATAAAAGTAAATAACTGCTTGGTCCACTTCGTTTTTCCATTTCCTTATTGAATGGATATGTTGGAGCTCCTGTCAGATAAGAATTTTTTTAATATCGCACTTTACAAGAATTGCCTTGTTTGTTCCATACATTCTTGCTATCTTTTGCACTCCCAGTTAAAGAGTTCTCGTATAAGATTTATTTTATGTAGTGCATATTTCATTCTATGATTAGGATATATACCTCTAGGCTCAAATCATTAGTGTTTGATAGCACAAGCAATTTAAAGCTCTATTTAGAATTGTTTCAATTTTCATTTAAAATGGCTATTTTTAAAAAAGATTAATAGCGTGCTATACACTTAAGATTATGGTGTATTGTTTTCAATTCATTTTAACAGAAAAACTGCTTAAAGTACAGATGCATAATCTATATGTTAAGTAGAGAAATTAATAATACCAAGTCATGGTGACTTTGATACAATTACTTTAATAAAAAGGTAATCTTTTATACATACAAATGTATTTCAGCACACCAAAGAAAAAATCAGAAATTATCAACAGGCTACAGATAACCTATTAATTATACCATTAGTATTTCAAATATATCCTGACCAGTGCTGTTTTTATATGAATATTAATATCAGAAAAAAAAGTTATGTTTAAAGGAATGGTTTAATAATGTTCACACAAGATCATTTTGTTTAAAAATTCTACCTGTTAAATTAAAAATATATATAATTTCTCAATATGTAAGACTGTAATTGATGTTCATTTCCAGCAGAATTAGAAGTTTATATAAAATGTTAGTGCCCATAGCATTTTAAATAAGACATAAATGTTCAGTAGTGCATAGTTTTAATTTATGCGTGGTTTTACCTAGATAGTGTTTTACATTCATGAGCAGCTAAATATGAGAGGTACTGTCTCAATAATCTTTAGCTAAATAACATGTTCCCTCTGGTATGGTGCACAAAAATTTGTTACTTGCATAAAGTCTGGTTATAACACTTAAACAGTATATATGTGTGGCCATAACTCTTCATAAATATATGTTTTTCTCTGTTTCCATCCTTCACATTGCTATCTTTTGCATAACAGAATTTAGGGTTTGTGTCTAAAACATTTGTGTGCCCTAGAATTGCTTGAAAAATTATCCAGTTATTTAATATAATCTGTCCTTTTTCTGGAGCCTCTAGCAAACACATAATACTATGATAGATTTGCCTAACAGAGTCAGCTGAAGTTCTGATATAGATAAATCAAGTAAAAATTGGGCTTGTAAACAGTCTTTCTAGAGTCAACATTAGCAGCTGTAGAATAGAGCAACTCTGAACTATAACCTCGTTCATACAGTTTTTCACAAATTAATGTTTCAGGTATACAAAATCATTTAAATCCTTTAAGAAAAAGTCCAATGCAGAGCAACACTCTTTGAAGCACTTTAATAAAACATAGTTTAAAACCATAAAACCTTAAAAGTGAAACAATACATAAAACCAGTGATGAGCGCTTTCGGGCTCCTGCCCTTCATCAGATAATTTACAACCGTTCCTAATTCTGCTTTTAACTAGATACAACCAACCACATTTCTGTATTGTACCCGCCTATCTTTTAGGGTGGGTTTCATAGGGATATACTCATTAAGCCCCGGATACCTATGTGCCTGAAGCTCTATTATCCACTTTGTTTCCTCTCTTTCAGTGTAGTTTTTTATGTCTCCCCCTCTAAAACTCTTATATATATTCCAAATCGCCCTAAATTTAAATTGATGTCCCTCATTTTCTTTTACATCTCTGTACAGGGCATTATATTGATTCTTGGTTCTAATCGAAGATAAGTGTTGTAGTATCCTAACTTTAAACATATTGTTTGTTTTTCCTATATAGAAGCAAGGACACTGCTGACATTCAGCTAAATAAACAATATCTGTGGTCCTGCAAGTGGCTTTTGCCTTAAAATCAAATTTCCTTCCTGTGATCGGGTGTCTACATTCAGTATCTTTATTAATCAACGAGTGTTGATCTGCATTGGACTTTTTCTTAAAGGATTTTACTGTGGTTGTCTGGAACCAGATCTTTAGTGTGTTCTCCATAATTTCTATTTGTAAGGTATACAAAATCAGTGGATATGTTTGGAAACATTTAGCATACAGTGTTAAGCAAAATAGTGAGATGAGTGTTGAAGCATAGGCAGGAGAAATTCAGAGACATATGAAGTGCAATCATACTCTGAGGAAATACTGTAGCATTCATGGTATGCAAATGGCTATTTAATGTCAAAGCATGAGTGTCTATATGCAAATGAGACTAATAACATATTTAACTAATGAAATCAAGCATGGGGGACTGATTCAGAAATGTATAAATCCAGTACAAAGAGCTGTAACCTTCATCTATTTTGAATGCCACGATTTTCTGGTGCACAGGAACTTCACTCGAGCTAATATGGTAGGAGTAGCAGCAGCTTTGACTGAACAAGTATCAGTGGCTGTTTTCAGAGGAAATGCCCACATTTTTGCATGTCATTGCCATTTGCGAAGCAGAATGGTCCACCAGTGGCTAACATGCTGTTACCTACATGACCAGATAATAGACTATGTGCATATGGACACTATACTAGAGTTAGTACACGTGTCACCCACACATGGAATCTATTGCATGCATGGACTGCTTATCACCACAGACATTAATGTTTTATATTCCAAAAAGTCTATATGGACCTTTTAGTGTCTGACAGGAAAATTACTATGAAATTTGTAGGCATCAGACATGTGTCTGTTATATCAGTTCCTTTACATAATACTGGAGTAGGTGTAGGAACATGTATGGTCTTCACAGAGAGAGCAGGACAAGACCAACACTATGCTGGAATTCCACAACATAGCCCATTTCCATATGTATTAATTTTTTGTGGTGGAAAATGTTAAGACAGATAGGATATGAAAGCAAACAATAGCTACTTGATTATTGTTTAATAATAAATTAAATAACTTACCATGGAGGGGGCACTGTAAATGTACGACAACAAACAAGTTCAAATACAATATCATGATCATTGCTTATTTTCATTTGTCACTGGCAAACATAACAGGTATGAACTGTCAGAAAGTGGCTATCTTCATTGCAGTGGTGGGTCAACAGACTGAATGGAGAAGAAAGTGGCATTATATTTACTTGATTATAGCTACAGGGTGTAGGGGTCTGGATATGTTTCTGTCAGAAAGAAGTTGAAATAGATTATTGTAGGCATTATTTCCTTCACCATGTTCAAAGTCAAACAAATGTATACATTTCAGAAAGTGATTGTCTGTAAAGGGGTGGGGAGACAGGTTGCATGTGAAGACAATGAGTTTAGTATTTGACTACTAATATAAAATTGTAGCTATAGCTTATTAGGAATGAGCAGAGCATGTGGATGAAAGCAACAGGTAGAAACACAATGATGTGGTCATTATTTCTTCACCTTTGATCTCAGACAACTATCACAGGTGTACACAGTCAGAAAATATTTGTCTTTGAAGGTGGGAATGCAGGCTCTACGTAAAAGCAAGAGTCGCTGATTTACATGGTCATTGTAAAATAATCAGTATGGCTTGTCAAGGTGGGACAGTGCACAAGTCAGAGAACAACAAGTTGAGATACATTACTGTGGCCATTATTTTTTTTTTCACTTTGATCACAGTCAAACTTCACTGCTGTTTACAGTCAAAAAGTATCAATAACTGGGGTAAGCCAGTTGTAAGTGAAAATAAGGGCCATTACATTTATTTCATCAGCATTAAATGTTTGATATGATCTGTCATGGAGGAGCAATGTATATGACTGAGGCACAATACGTTGAAATTCACTGCTGTGTCTATTACATCTTTCACATTGATTATAGTCAGACAAAGTTAGCAGAAAGTTAACAATCTCTATGTAAAAATGATAAACCATACTTAAATTTTAAAGAATATATGGATGTAATTAATGAGGTAATGCAAAAGTTAAAGCATTCTACAAAGTAAAGTCAATTTCATAATGGAAATTAAACTTTCTGTGGCACAGACAATATTCATATCAAAGTTACTAAATGATGGTCTGATATTGGGTGACCTTAGTAAGAACATATATGGAAACTGTAAATAACCTCTAGGAGAATGATTTATTTCTGGTTTACCTCTTACAACACAACACTATAAGGGAAGAGATTTTTATATGTGAGCCTAAATAAAATATTTGCACCATCAACTCACCTTTACATATAAGCTATTAATTAAAAAAATGCCTATTACTCATAAAACCCACTACCATGTCACCAGTCTAATAAAAAACTTGAGATCTTTCCCTTAAAATCCTCTTCTAATATTGGTGATAAATCTCCTTGTAATATATCCTTTGTAACTGGAATAATTCTACAGTCACAGAAAGAAGTGTAAAAACATAAACTAAGGGGGAAACTGCCTCTGAACAAATTAGTGTCTGAAGCAGTTAGTAGTATTCCCTGAGCCAAATATCATACACAGCAATGTATAAGACTAATAAATATGAAACTGTCTGAAGCAGACCCTACACTGTTTTGGTGTCAGCTGTCCAAATTGTTCACGTGTGCTTTCCCAGAGCTCTGCTTTTGATTCATTTTTTAAACTGTACAACTGAAAAAACAACAGATAGCAAATATTACTAAGTCTTTATTTTAATAGTTTACTGATATGATACAGTACTCTGGAATTTTATCACTGTTATATGTAAACATTATGCAGTCTGTTAATTGTTTACTTAACAAAAGGGCTCTGTAAATGATAAATCGCAGTATGATGTCATTTTAATGTCTGTCAGTACACTGTTTTGTATGGTCATGTTTGTATACCCATGCTCCAGGATTTAATAAAATCCATGTAGGCATGGTGTAGAGCCTATACAGTGTGTGTTCATGTACACGGTCATGGTTCCCCCTCAGCAGAGCACCATGCATATTAATGATGGTGCTCTGCCAAGGGAGAGCATAGGAACAGGGATATTGAATCCATGTAGGGAGAACTGCATATGCTACCTGTGGTTGTGGATGCCTGGTCAGATGTTATATAAAGTGTGAGGCTCCTTGTAATGCTTGCTGCTACTGTTGAAATGTTGTGAATTATTGTAAATGTATAATATTTTATTTTTATGATTTTTTTTTCCTTTCTGTATGTTTCCGTGGCATGGAGCACAGTAATGCCAAGTTGTGCTCACATATAGACAGCTGACACTTGCTACACATCTAAAAATGGAAACCAGATGTAATTAATTATCATAATCACATCATTTTTTTTGTACTTGCCATTTGCATGGCGCAGCACAGAGTGCCGCAGAGCCAGGTGGTGCTTATACATATATAGCCGACACCTGCCAGACATCTAAAAATAGAGACCGGATGTAATTAATTATTTATTTGTTCATCTGTTTAAGAGTGTTTGCACTGCATGGTGCAGTGCTCAGCAACACTAACAGATAGCCCAGTAGTATATGTGAAGCTGTACTAGTTTTCATAATATCCGAATAGCTAAATGGGTAGAGTTACATCCTAATGCTTAGTAAGACCAGGATTTGAGTCCATAGCCATAATAAGATGTCTGTAATTTAATTTAGCATTTATGTTTACTTTTAAAAACAACTTAGTGAAATATGACACTGCTGAGCTGTGCTGAGCATTGCTTAAACATGTTAACGGCTGCCAATGTTTGTGTGGTGCTAATCTTTAGTAAAACCTCTGTTGTGCGAGTTTTCTCACTGCTCAGCTCTGCTTAGCTGGTTTGTGTGCTTAGCTCAAATAAATAGCGCTATATTGACTATATGTGTTTTTAAAATTGTAATACAGACTTACATAATAAACACCTGTCCCATATTTTGAACCCAAGACCATCACACCTGCAGGCCACTGCATTAACGTGCTACACCATACAACTCTTAATTAAAACAGGTGGTTTAAACAAAACATAGTAATTGCCTTTTACAGTCATTAAGCGTGTTTCAGCAGAGCTGCGTGTTGCGCCATGCCATGCAAACTTGATTAAAAAGTAATGGAGAAAATGGGAGTGTACCTTGGACTCTGGTGCAATAGTACACCACTAGAAAGCCAAAGACAAAATAATGAATGTAAGTGAGGGCTGTGATAGCAGGTAAATGTGCCCTTTATCAGCAACATGTAGAAAGATACCTGCTGAGGCATTAATGGCAAAATATATGTTGAACTGAGACCATGGTGCAAAAATACAGCCATATAAAGCCATGCACATACTGATGGATGTATAAAATGTATGCCACAGCCTGTATATGTGCACATATATCTTGCAAATACACCTGCTGTAGCAGTGACTCAGTAACTCGGTCTGTTAAATGCCTTGCAAACAATACATGTTGCCACAGACAGTCCCAGGTTCAAATCCAGTGGTGTGTAGCAGTGAAATTACAGTATTATGAAGCCAGCAATTAATAACTGAGTCATGCACTCTTTATCCTCACAGTGCATATCAAATGAAATATCTGTATTCACTGACGAAAGTCACAGGCCTGTGATAGAAACATACTTCACATATCCCTATATCAAAAGTATAAGTGTATAAAGTGTCATGTCATGCATTACTGTGCATTCACAGAGAAAGTCAACTCAGGTACTGCAAATGACAACCACTAATATCAGACTGCACCATACAATCCTTTCAAATTCACAGTTCAAATTAGCACAGCTGCACAACTAGCATACACATTTGAAGTACCTACTTGTAACAAAGACTGCCCTCATACATACTCCAAATTACTACCAGACTGTAACACATGGCCTGGCAGTCACCCAAATGGTGGAAATATTCTTATATTTATACCCCATCCTATTCAAGGACACACCAAACATTTAACCTAGTACTCTATTAATGATATCATTGCCTAAAATACTTACCTTAAACACGTCTTAACTGGACTTGAAAGGATACCCTCACTCTGGCTCTGCCTCTTCAACAAGGCTCCCACAGCTCCCACAGTTACTCCTACAGCTTGGTGTCCTCCAAAGTGTTCACACTCTCTGCCAATGCCTATTACCTGCAGCAGCAGCTGCAGCCTGTAGCACACCTATCTCTATGTAAAAGTTGCTGCAACAGACCTACCGTCTGTGATAAAGTAGCCTCCTCACCCCAGTAATGTCCAGCACAACATATCAGAAAGGGTCCCTAATCTACATGAAGGCCTTATATATTGTACTGTGGTTGCATGTGATTGTCTCATGATAGTTCAAATCAGCTGCATTGGGTGCAAGTAGCATTTCATAACCACAGATTGGTTAAGAAGCAATCACCTGCTGATGAGCAGCATGTTAAAAAGGCAAGCAGCTGGTTATGAGGAACAATTATGTATAAGACTTTCCTCACACAGAACATGCATATGCAAAATATTAGCTATCAGCACATATCAGCAAAGGAGTACTGTACTCCATCAGGTATGTAACCATTTTGTTTACGTCAGGATGCAGTCGTCTGGCTATACTTACAGGGAATAGGGATTACAGCATTAAATCTTTCTTAGAACGTTGATAATGACATGTCAATGATCTCCAGGTTTGTTACACATGTAGAGGATGTTCAATACCTCAAATGGTGGAATACCTATTGTCAGTGTGGCTCACTGGGCTTGTGAGACTCCCCTTTTATAGTGGTTGTAATTGCACACTGTTTTGTTTGGCACAGTTGTTTTGACATTTTATCAGGGGGAATGGCCCTTGGGGACACAATACAATAGACTCCAGTGTCAGCCATATGATCATACAGCAGTACCTTTCATGGCACACATGGGAATACCTGACTATAGATAGTATTCTAGTTGTATCCACATGCTTAGTATGTTTGCACAATATGCGCATATGACATGTGTGATGAAGCAGTGGATATTGCCAGCCATTCTGTCCTTGCTATATAGCTATATAGTGTACTTCCTCATACTGTGTGTAATCCTGGCATGTGTTCCCATGTTGTTATCTTTCAGGAAACATGTATGCATAATGCCAGGCAGCTTTCACAGATGCAGAGAATGAGTTGATACTGGAAGGGTTCCGTCAGCACCATGAAGTCCTACTGTCTAGGTGAAGGCACAACAGGGAACAGCGGGAGGCATTGTGGGTTGACCTTGTCCATGATGTCATTAGATCATTAGAACAGGACATATGATCAGGTTTGACACCATGCAATGGACATGATCAATCCTGCATGCAAAAGACTGGGAGATGTAGCCAGGGATCATGGTACAACTGGTCGAGGGGCTGCAGTTGAACAATCACTCTCAGCCACAGAGGACTTCCTGGCAAATCTAGGCACTCACAACAGCTCCCACGCATCCATCACACCCTACATCATGGATGTGGGTGCCACAGTTTTCATGGCAGAGGAGAGTGCAGGTAAGCTCAGGTTAAACAGCACTGCAATACTGTAGCATTCAGTGTGTCAGGGTGTACATAGTCATACGCTACTTTTCTGGAAAAAAAAAATACAAATTTTCTGCTTTTACTGTATTTCTGTTTTTTCCTACTTTATTTTGCTATTGCGTCATCTTAAAAGTACTCAGTTGTATTTATTACTGCTTGGTGTAACTCATTCTAAGCCTTTTAGTTTAATCACTTGGGCTTCAGACCAGTTGTTTTACATTAGGAAGGTTTGTGGCCTGCACTGTGGTGGCAGGACAGGTAGCTTACATCCTTCTAAGTTGGGAACTGCTGATTGAGGGCTCAGTGTCTGTTATTCTAAAAGTGTATTAGTTCTGGTTTAAGCACTTGGTCTTCAGACCAGTTATTTTACATTAAGAAGGTTCGTGGTCTGCACTCTTGTGGGAGGAGAGGCTGGACTCTGCCCTTCTGAGCTGGGAATTTCTGGTTAAAGGCTTATAGTGCCTGCATATTTCAACTGTTTCTTACTGAAATTGGTACACCTTGTTTGCTGTAGCATAGACTAGATCCAGGCCTGCTGAATCTAGCTTTCTTTGTATGCTTGTTGTTTGTTTGCTTGTTATTTCCCTGAAATGCTAATACCACCTAAAACGCGGCTTTTCAGCGCTTCTGTGGATCCCTAGTGATATATGCATTGCTTACTGTACTTATTTCCTTGTTTCACTTAAAAGAAAGTTACTGTTTGTCGTTTTTGCATTTAAGTTACCTGTAACACATTGCATTTAAGTTACGTGGCACTTGCTCACTAAAGCAATTATATAAGTCAGCACTAAAAAATTAAAAGCACTACACCCTCACAAACTCCCCTTGAGTACCTTGTTCCCCATTGGCCCTTTTTTTTCAATTATAAAGGAATTCTCAATACTATTCTAGCATGTTCAAAGGTCAGTTGTCAATCTCCTCTCCGGTCCAGCTGGTGAATCTGGGAATCTTGAGGCAATGTTACAACTGCCTCATGTACACAGACAACCCTCTCCTCCTCCCAACAAATTCCAACACATGTGAGAGATGCATCCATATAGCCAAACTGGAGGCTAATCTCTCTCAACTCAGTATTGGCGTAACCAGTCGGGAGGAGAAGGAAACCACACTCACTACAATTCCAGACTCACATAGACCTACCACGACAGCAAACCAAACACATGAACACATAAAAACATACTCGGAGGCTCTAAATAAAAATCTGCCTAAGCAACAGAGACCTCCAAAGCAAACACACAAGCAAATGCTACCCCAAAACAAAACACTTGCAACACATAGCTCACAAAGCCAGTGTGCCAAACAGTCACAGCCCTTAAGGCTAAACAACACACCTGATACACTTGTAATAGGGGACTCTATCGTCAGGCACACTGACGTCCCGCTCACCAGGCTGAACAAGGAGAAGGTCACGGTGAGCTGCCTGTTGGGCGCTAGGATCCACCACATAACACAAGCACTCAGGTCACTCCAAGGCAAGTACAAATATGACTCAGTCATTGTCCATGCTGGTGTGAATGACCTGAGATGTACCTCCATGGACTACATGAAAAGAGACATAGAGGAGCTCTCTGAGCATGTGGCCCAGGCCGGTATGACCCTGACCTTCAGTAGCATCTTACCCTCACCAAGAATGATGCCACAATATGAAGACAAGATGATCAATTTCAACAATTGGCTTAAGTATTGGTGTCATTCAAAGGGGATCCAATGCCTGTCAGCCTGGGATGACATGCTCAACAAGCCACGATGCTTCGCTAAGTACGGCTTGCACCTGTCACCCCTGGGCTTTCAGATATTGGCAAAGGCTCTTGCTACCCCCATAGTGCCTTTTTTAGGCAAGGCTCAAAAGACAAACCCACCTCCATAGGTATCACAAGGGATAAGAAACTAAGAGTAATGCTACTCAACGCCAGAAGGCTAAACCTCAAGATGCATGCACTCGAAACTCTCCTTAGCATGGAGAACATTGATATCTGTGCAGTAACAGAAACCTGGTTCAAGGCTCCCGAGAGCACCCCAGCACTACCAGGTTATACCTCATACCATGCTTTTCAGCCCCAAAACTTGGACCGAACCACAAAAGGAGGGGGAGTATCAATATTCGTCAAAGATACCCACACCTCCAGGTTGGTGGCACAGCATGAAGCATCAGAGACTATCCATGTGCAACTAACAGTGGGTAAAACTGCCTTCCAGTTTATAGCCTGCTACAGACCTCCCTCCCAAACCCAGGAACCCCACTCGGCCTTCCTGAGAACACTGGAAAATATGAAGGTCTCTCCAAACACCATTATATTGGGCGACTTCAACTATCCAAACATAGACTGGGAGCATTACTCTAGCTCCAACACCCTAGCCCAAAGGTTCCTAGAATTTATAAACTCAAATGCTATGGAACAACTTGTTACCACTCCCACAAGAGGGGAAAACATACTGGACCTGATCATCACCAACATGGGGACTCTATGCTCCATACCAGAAGTGTATCCCTCACTGGTAAGATCAGACCATAAACTAATCTCACTGGATATTCACATCCCGACCCCACCTCCTGCCCAGAAAACCACAGTGAAAAACTTCTCTAAAGCAAATTTCACACTCCTCAAAACAGAGGTGGAATCCTTCAAAGCCCCCGGGCCTGTGGAAAATACGGTCCAGACCGCAGAATCCTTTATAAATGCATTCTTTGAACACCTTCAGGAATGCATGGATCATGCAATCCCAAATAAAACCAAGACGCAATCCTCCAAAGGCAGACGTCCTGTCTGGTGGACCCCAGCCATAAACAAACTATACAATAGAAGGGAGAAGCTACTAAATGATAGAGCAAAATCCCAAAAAGGGAAGGCATCTCTGATCAGTATTAGCAAAAAACTACGGGCACTCATAAAATCGTCTAAGGCCAGCTTCGAGAGAAAAATTGCACAGGACACTAAGGATAATCACAAGGCTTTCTTTAGTTATGTTAGGAACCTGGGTGGGAATTCCCAGATATGCTCAGAATTAGTCCAAAATGACAAAAAATACACCGGACCCACAGACAATGCCAACATCCTAGCTGACAGGTTCAGCACAAACTTCTCCCCCCATCCCCACCAAAAGGGCAAATATCTATCCAAGCAGAGTGCTGCCTCCCTGACATCCCAGATGCTCAGGTAAGAGCCGCCCTCTCCAAAGCAAAAAACACAGCATCAATAGGACCAAACGGTGTCCCGGGCTGCGTCCTACATGAACTCCAAGAAGAGCTAAACCCAAACATAAAACTACTGTTCAATCTCTGCCTTACTACAGGATATGTACCCAAAGAGTGGCGTACAGCAACAGTGGTCCCTCTCCACAAAGGTGGTGCCTCAACGGATCCTGGAAACTATCGCCCCATAAGCCTGACTAGCTTGGTCTGCAAAGCTATGGAAAGGATCATCATGGACCTCATAAATAAAGATATTGAGGACCTACAGACACTGGATCCTACCCAGTTCGGCTTTGTTAAGGGCAGATCCTGCCTCTTAAACCTGGTTGATTTCTTTGAAACAGTCACCAAGGCCATTGATGAGGGAAGGTGGTCCACACAGCCTACCTGGACCTCAAAAGCCTTCGATACAATACCCACTTGGGCATTATAGATAAGCTCACCAGCTTAAATATAAACCCCTATGTCACTAGATGGGTTGCAAACTGGCTCAAGGACAGAACCCACATTGTTAGAATTGCTGGAGCCATGTCAGACTCCAAACCAGTTACAAGTGGCATCCCACAAGGCTCAGTCCTGGGACCTCTCTTGTTCGGTATATATTTCTCGGATGTACAGGCCAACATGGAAGGACTGTGGCTGACCAAGTTCGCAGATGACTGCAAACTGGGCACCATAATCGACTCTCCAGCCGACACAAGCATCCTACAAAAGGGCCTCATAGAAACAGACAACTGGTGCCAGAGCCATGGCCTCAAGCTAAAGCCAAAAGTGTATAGTCACCCCCTTTGGCAAAAACAAAGTGCCCACAAATTACCACATAGGTGGTAATCCATTAAGTACAGAAGAAGTAATTAGGGACCTGGGGACCCAAGTTGATAGCAGTCTCTCATTTGATAACCACGTGGCCAAAGTGGTTAGAAAAACATTTTTATATAGCCCACCTAATCATGAAGGGATTCACATCTAGATCAGGGGAGGTCATCGTGCCTCTTTACTCATCCCTCATCAGGCCCATAATTGAGTACAATGCCCCTTTTGGGATGTACCTTACCAAACACCTGCAGCAACTGGAAAGACCCCAAAAGTACCTCACCAAGAGGATCAAAGTGCTCAAACAGATGCCATATGCTGCCCGGTTAAAGAAACTCCAGCTCTACTCAGTGGCATACCGCCTGTTCACGGGCGATCTGTGCCTGACATATAAAGCCATGTCCAACCCGAAATTATTGGACATGCTGCACCTCAGAAAATCCAAATCCCATCGAGCTACGCTCTCGAGAGACTTGAACCTCAGCACTGAAATAAATAGGACATGCTGGAGGGACAGATTCATAACCCAGAGGCTCCCTTCACTCTGGAATAAAATCCCAGTCCAGGTTAGGCAGAGTCCCTCATTGACTCTCTTCAAGAGGAATCTTGATGAGTGGATGGGAGATCGTAGGTTTAACCCGGGTATCACTTCTGTGTCACTGTTAGACAGAGGCACAGTATACTAACCTCGAAAAAGGGCATAGCAAAATTAATTTAAAATGGGTGGCAAAAGCCAAACACATTCTGGCTAGGCTTATAAATGCCCTAGGGCAGATAGCCTAGTATGAACCTATGAACCTATATGTGGGTGTCAGGTCTGTATGCTTTGGGGGAAGAAGGGTTTAACTGCAGTTTGACTTTCATGCTCAGATATTGACCACTATAACAATTAACACAGTAACTACTGTAAATGTGTGATATATCGATGTATTACCATGTGGTGGTGGAACATGCAGTGGTACTGACATTACCTCTCCCTCAACTTTTCATAGGTCCATCAGGCACTGCACAAGTCCGTGGTCCTGCTCCGGGTAAGCATGAAACTGTTTCGTTATTGATGTATGTTTACAGCATTGTAATCCCTAGACTGTCATCGCAAGAGTGCTGTCTGTATTGCTGTACTGTTGGCATGATTGACAAATGCACACATATTTATTGACTGTATATGTTAGACACATACCTATGCCTTGTAGGTGTGACCACACTGATAGATGTGGCAGTATTGTCAGTACATTACAGAGTGTCATATGTGTAAACTGTGCAGAGTCTATACTAATGTCAACAGTGTACCTCACTGTTGCTGATGAGATTGAAGTGTAATGAGAGTTTATTTCCAAATAACTACAACTGTTAGTGGGAAGAGTACTTTCCTCACATCCTACTATATGAGGTTGGGTTTTCAACAGGTCTGTCATACTGATGACAGTGTATAGAGCCTTACATATATCACAACATAGTACTGCAGAGCACAATAGTGCAGGTGCTAATGTACTGATTTTCCCTTTATTACCGCAGATGACTGGAGCGGGGGGGGGGGGTTGGTGTCTGTCCCCTACACAACCTGATGTGACTGGCTGCTTAGACTCTGATGATGATAATAGTGGCCACAGTGAGGCACAGGTGGGTGTTTCGGGGGCTGAATCCATCCCAGATGTTGACATCCCTCTTCTTCCCTCATTGTCACCGCACTCAATCAGTATTCCCACACATAACCAGTCCCCGGAGGCCACAGATATTGGACAGTCAGAGGGTGGGGACATTGAACAGGAAAGTGTGGCAATTATGGCTCCAGTGAGTGTAGACACTGGCCATAATCAGAGAGTTGGTGAGGTTCCACACAGGTGGATTGACAGGGGTGCTTGTAGGAGGCCTGCTGTCCATCCACAACCTGTTGCAAGTGTCACATCACGGGTCACACTGTGCATGTTTTATTCCATCATGAAGGCACAGACATGTTCTGAATGGAACTCCAGATGTATGCTTAGGGTTATGTATGCAGCATAGTCTGACATCAGTGACTATCTCTACTGCACTGGTGACACCCTAGATTGGTTCACTGATGCAGTGTACAGAAGATGGGCTGAGACAGTGTCTATCTTGGACTGCACATTGTCTGTGATGGAACATCTGGTTGGAGTTGAGCATTATGACTCATGGATGTAGGTCAGCAACCCCATCTGCTGAGAATCTATGTGCCCGTGCACAATCACGCACCAATAGTGGTAGTACATCCAGCGCTACAGAGGGGAGTGTGCTGTCCACACCAAGACATGGCAAGCCATGGGCTTATGGTCCTGGGCAGTCCTGTGAAGGACACAGTCCAAGCAGACAGCAGTCACCATCAGGTACTAGCACCACTTCTGACCTTTGGCATGGAGGTGCCAGTACAACTCCCGGCAGAGCCAGTTCCCATGTTTGAGGCTGGAGACAGTGAACTGTCAGCTCTACCATGTACAGCCCAAAGCTGTCCAACATACACACATGTAAGGCTAGCACTGAGCTTGACTGTGTACATGCACATATTCACACACCACTGTCAAATGCAGGTCACCTACAGACACACATGGCACCTTTTTATGGTCTATCTTACCTGCTTTCCTTCCTATCTCACACACCATGCTGTCAACCCTTTGGGCCAGCTTAGGTCTTCTACACCCTCATGTAATACCCTGTGCAAGTGATGATACCTGTGCCACATCCCTGTCATCCTCACCATCAATGCAGGGAAATTAAGCTATGTGTCTGATGCACAGGGTGTCTATATTAGTTACCATGTACTTGTGTAATGAAGTGCTGTTTTGCCATGCCACTTGTAGTGGTTACTGACAGATACTGTATGCTGGCAATTCTTACAAGTACACCATATACTGCTGTTTACCTTATGTTGTATGGTGTTGTAATGGGTGTATACCTACACAGTGAAAGGTGTGTCATGGACCTGTTTCTGTTTCAGGAGTCTGTTGGTAGAACATATAGGTACACGGGGAAATACAGCAACACAGATAGCATGTCAGCACACAGATATATGTCTTCAGCAAGATACAGCAGTATAACTGCATGGCTACATAGGTTCATATGTGTATTACAGACTAACAAGGACAATGGCATCATTCATCATACTAATGCATCCCTAATCTGTGAAAAGGTCTGATACCCTTGATAAGTGTCACCAAGGTTCTAGGAACTAAGACATCTACAAGCTGTGGTGCTGAAGATAAACCATCTACAAATATCCTGTGTCCAGTAGAGATAGCTGTCTGACACCAGTTATGATTATCATGTTCTGCATCCCATTGTGTGACCTGAACATGAGATGTGTCACAGCAGATGTGTACTTCACATGCATGGTGGGCATGTTTCATGTAGTGATGTTGTAAGTGTGTAGAACAGTTGAGAAATATGTTACTCATTTCATGGATATGCTGGGAGTACAACACGGGATCCAACACATCTCTGTCTGGATCCATACACATCCCCTCCAAAGGATTTAGTTGACAGACTACACATGTATGGTCTTGACATGGACTCCATCAGACATGTTATCTACACTGTGCATTGGTGTACCATGGAATCTGTGTGTCTGCAACAATTGTACAATATGCCTGTGTAGTGATATAGCAAGGATGCCATTGCACACAATGATAGGTGTGATGACTGCCACATTCAGTATAGGGTGACAGTCTGGGATTTCCATCCCATACCTGTCTCCATAGGTTGTACAACAGTGACTCCATCCTCATATCTGATTGACCATTGAAAGGAAAAGGCTACATGTGTATTGGCTCAACTGTGTATGGTGTGTGGACACACCAATGTTTTCCAGGGGTGGATGTCTTCCCAAAGGATAGTATTGTGCAGTTGTTGGCATGTAGTCTTTGTCAATGGCTCAGACTACAACTGAATGTATCCAAAACCAGCAGAGAAAAATTATAACACCCAACCAAAAGACCAATAAAATGTGCAAGGGTGTAACAGAGACATTCCAAAGTGAAAATACCAAGTCGACAGCTTTACTCAGATTAATGCTACAAAATGTCATACATTTTCATCCACAAGCAGACTCAAACATCTAATATCCAGAATAGCCTAGAAATATATATATTTCCAGGCTATTCTGGATATTATATGTTTGAGTCTGCTTGTGGATGAAAATGTATGACTTTTGGGGGCATTAATCTGAATAAAGCTGTCGACTTGGTATTTTGACTTTGGAGTGTCTCTGTTACACCCTTGCACTTTTTATTGACTTTGGAGCATCTCTATTACACACTTGCACAACTGAATGTATGCATTAGGCCATCCTGGATAACTGTTGGTTCTGTGTGGGATTTGGAGACAGCTCCTAATGTGCAATCACTTGCTAATGTACTCAGTGAGAGATCACTAATAGCGGCTGTGACTGCTGGGAGGGAATGTCTAGAAGGGGTACGCCAATAACGAAGAATGGTGAATTCCACTGCTGAGTGGCATCATTGCAGCATAGGTTTCCCAATGTTATCTTCCCAGAATATGACTGCCAGACACTTGCCTATCTAACAGCTGTCATAGCACTCTGTACATAATGTACAGAGTTTCTA